>NC_046154.1:92687779-92850279 GCF_011064425.1 Rattus rattus
AACTTAAATTTCATAAAGGTCAGAAAGATTGGTAGTGGAGTCTCTTGTATCCCAAGAGTCGGCAGCATTTTCTTTTAATAAGGCTGACTAATAGCAATTACTTTTGACTGTGTGGCTATGTGGTCCCTATTACAAATACTAACCTCTGCTATCATAGTTGAAAAAAAAACAAACAAAAGAATATAAACATATGGGTCTGGTTATGGTCCAGTAAAATATATATTCAATAGGAGGTAGCTTTTCACTTCTATGCATATATTCAGAATCAACTGAAAGTAGGTACTCAACTATATCTTTGTATACATATATTAGTAATGGCACCAGCCACAGTAGCTAAAACCTAAAAAAAACAATGTAGTTCATAGAATGATGATAAATGAATTGTTTTCGGTGGAATAGGAGTCAGCCATAAAAGAAATGAAGTGTGGGTCCATCCCACAAAGTGGATGAAGTTCAAAATCATTATGTTGAACTGCAGAAGCCAAATATGTGAGTTTGTATGTTGAATGATGCCAATGATATGAAATGATTCTGATAGGTAAACTGTTGATTACCAGAGAACAAGAAAGGGGAAAGGAAGCATAATGACTTGATATGTATAGAATATCCTTTGGAAAACTGAAAATGTGTTCAGCTAGATAGAGGTGGTGGTTGCACAAATTTATGAAGATATTGATGCCACTGAATTGTTCGTTCTGAAATGGTTCACTTTAGGTTATGAGAATTTTTGTCAATTAAATATTTAGAATTAAAAAAATAACCCACAAACCTTCTAGGTTTAGGCCACAGGCTATATTTTACTGACATATCGTGTACTTCATTTGGACCTTACCCCGAAGGCTGATAGAGCAACTATGCCAAAAATCATGTTCCAAGCCTTCTGTATCAAAAGCCTTCATAGACACATGGTGACATTTAAGCCAGCCTTTCTCATTTAAGCTCTGCATCCCTACAAACTCTCTTTGCTCCTGACCTGGTCCTGGCTCCTCCAGCTTGGGAGATGTTCTCACATCTACTTAAATTAGGGGCTTTAAGGGCTTTGTAGGCTTTAAAAATGCTTCTGCAGAAAGCTTCTTTCTCTCATGGACTCCCCATATGTGACATCTCTTGTCGAATACAAGTGACATGCCACCTTTATAGGTTAAAGTTCAGCATCTCCACTTTAGGCTGTTTTTAGCCTTGGAACTTGCTGTCTCTGGAAGCAAAAAGACAACACTCAACAATCCAAGACTCTTGGGATTTATGTTATCACGGAAAGATTTCCTATGTTGTGTATTTCAAAAGGAATACTTAGTTCCAATCTGTTTCTTCTCCAACAAATGCTAGCTCAAAGTATAGTGTTAATATTGAATGATGTCTGGACAACTTCAAGCACACTGAGTGATCAATGCAGAACAGAGTCTTTTGAAATAAATGAGCCAGCCTATTCTACCTTGATGGTCTCTGCATTGTTTAATACTTAGCTTAATTTGTCTTGGTCTCTAAAAAACATTTCTTTATCAGATAATAAATAATATTGTGTATGTTGAACAACCATGGACATTCTATACTATTATAAATATTATCAAACAGAAGTCTTAAAAGTCTAAAGAAAACAACTCAGGGCTTTCTGTCAGGGTTTTATTGTAATGTAGTAACAATAAGCATTTTCTCTTACTTGTGAATTAGGTCATTCTTCCCATATTAGCTATTATAACATTATAGGCTACATTGTGTTAACAAATAAACCTTGAAATAATAGTGGATAAGCATGATCGCATTTTATTTCTCAACTACTATAACAATGGATGGTAAAGATCACTGTGTTTTTAGGGATTTCTATTAGTTCTGTCCTGTTTATCATCAGGGACATAACCTCAATCTTAGATCAGTGTCATAAAAATCTTCTGGCGAATAATGTTTTGTATCCCCTCAACCCAAACTTTGTTCAGAATCTTTAACACAAACCTTATTCAGAATCTTCAACACTGACACCTCCTGCTAGAATCTTCTCAACCAATATGGAAAAGTCCTGACTAAATGAGATCACATAGAGGAGAGATGAGCACTACAACTGAGACTCAGAGACTCATTCTTCAGTCAGTGTCATAGCTACATGAATTATCTCAAACATGGTTTATAGAAGAACTGTCCAGCTGAGCCCTTCTGAAGATGTTAAAATAGAATCATATGCAAAATAGTCTTCTTTTAGGCCACACAATTTTAGGTTGTTTATTTGGCAACAAATATGGATAGATAATATAGTCTTTAATAATTTTTATATGTTTATTAAGAAAGGGAGTCTAAATGGGTTTGTGAGAAATCATTTTATTTTATATCTTTTATTACATTGGTGTTTTGCCTGTGTGTATGCTTGTGTAGGGATATCAGATACCCTTGCAACTGAATTTACAGACAGTGTGAGCTGCCATGTAGGTGCTGGGAATTGAACCCAGGCCCTCTTGAGGAATAGTCAGTGCTCTTAACTGCTAAACCATTTCTCCAGCTCTGTAAAAAACTATTTTGAAGAGTGGCGGGAAAGTGGTTTTTATGACTTCTTATAACATTCTGATGATATGTACTTAGTCAGATGTCTCAAATTAAAATATTGAGGCCCATTAGACCCCTTTCCTTCCTTCAGTAGCTAAGGTCTCTAATTTTCTCATGAAGACCTAGGAGCCACATGACACAGAGTGACTCAGAGGTTATGTTTGTTAATCTAATAACCTTTGACATATATCAATGAAAGTGATGCAATGCCCCATGCATATACAGCCATCCAATTAGACAAGATGGATGAAGCAAAGAAGTGCAGGCCAACAGGAGCCGGAGGTAGATCTCTCTCGAGAGACACAGCCAGAATACAGCAAATACAGAGGCATATGCCAGCAGCAAACCACTGAATTGAGAACGGGACCGCCGTTGAAGCAATCAGAGAAAGAACTGGAAGAGCTTGAAGGGGCCCGGAGACCCCATATGTACAACAAATGCCAAGCAACCAGAGCTCCAGGACCAAGCCACTACCTAAAGACTCTACCTGGACTGAACCTGGATTCTGAACTTAAAGGTAGCAATTAACAGCCTAGTAAGGGCACCAGTGGAGGGGGAAGCCCTGGGTCCTGCTAAGACTGAACCCCCAGTGAACTAGATTGTTGGGCGGAGGGCGACAAGGGGGGCAGGATGGGGAGGAACACCTATAAAGAAGGGGAGGGGGAGGGGGATGTTTGCCCGGAAACCGGGAAAGGGAATAACACTCGAAATGTATATAAGAAATACTCAAGTTAATATAAAAAAAAAAAAAAGATAAAAAAAAGTGATGCAATGCCATCGGTTCAACTCTCAGAACCAAGCATGATAAGAATATTATAAATTCAGCTCTGTCTGCTAGATAATCCTCTTCATCCCTATCTTTGTAATAATCCACATTATGTCACAAAATGGGGAGTTATTCCTAGAAATATCTAGGAGACATGTTTGCAAGTGATAATCATATGCCCAATTCAACTGCTTTGTTTTTTGTATCAACATTATTTGACAATGAAATTTAAATTTCTGTGTATTGACTACATCTTAGAAACTTTTCCTTTGCTACTTAAATAAGTACTTAAAATAAGATAATGCTCAGACAAAAAGTAAAAAGAAAATCAACATTAGCATCATGTTGGATACCTTGGAGAGCAAATTCCCCATCACACTAAACATAGGGGGAGAAGAACATCAATGAAATATTTGTGAAAGATTCCATCTCCTTTAAACTCCTGCTCTGATTGTCTTTTTGTGACCCTCCAATATGTCTTATTCATTTCTTGATCCCTGTTCTAACATCCAAGTAGAAAGTTTTTCATTTACAAATTGGAGGTAGGGTCATTACAGCATTTCTAAACTCTCTGATCACTTTTTCTTAACTCCTATGAAAACTTTTTTAATTTAATAAAGAATTGTTTATTGATACCATTTTTGTTCACTTACCTGTGCAGTGAACTAAAGTGAACATATTAAAGAGAAACATTTGAAAATGAGCTTATTTTCCCCTAATTATGAACAGTTATTATTGAATATAAATAATAATAGAAAAGAAGCAAACTTTTCCTATAAGTACTAGAACTCCACCCACTTTGTTTCTGTGGCTCAGTCCCTGGTACAATGATAAGGAGACAAGAGGAGGAAATCAGCATGCCACTGCAAGAAAACAAAAGAACCCTTATCAACATAGAAATTGCCTGATATTAGCATCTTTCCCAAGCAGCTTACTTCAAAGGACAACATCAATTGAGAGCAACTTGCATGTGTGTTTCTACTTGTTCCATTGCTTGCTCATGTGCTCTTACCTCCATCATGGCAAAATGCCGAAGCTGGCCTGCTAGAAGAATGTAGAGGAGGGACAAGATGTAGCAGTCAACCCAGCTCATCTATTCTAGATCTTACTGCCCAGAAAGCTGACTGCAGCTGCCTGAGCATGTTCAGACAATGTCAGCAGAAGCACTGACTCATGCAGTCAAAGCCATAATACATAGTTGTTGTAAACCACGGAAAACAACAAGATTTAGCTGGAGGTTGAGAACGAGTTCACAGAAACTGTTGAAAATGCAGCATAGAAAGCCCAAAATGGAAAATTAACAAGTGAGAAAGAAGGAAGTGATACATTTCATATTTTTTTAATTGGAGATATTTAGCCTAAGAAAAGGGCCTGTAGATAAGTCATCTTGAAGAGATGAAAGTTGGGAAAATTTTATGAATGATTACTGACATCGATACACAGCACCCACAGAATCCCAAATAGACAAAAATTAACCACAGTGAAACATATTGCATTAAACTGTTGAAAATGCAACCGGCAAGACATGAGTTTTATTCTAATTGGCCAGAAACTAATTATATAGAAAAAGTCCTTGCAGAAAAAAAATGAAATTTGGTTTCTGAAACTTGTTTAAAAGTTTATTTTATTTTATGTGTTGTTGTTCTGCCTTGAATGTATGTGTATGTACCACAAGTGTGCCTGGTGCCCACAGGTCAGAAGAGTGCATCAGATGCCCTAGGATTGGAGTTACAAACTGTGAGCTGCAATGTGGGTACTGAGAATTGAACCCAGATCGTCTGGAGAAGCACCCAGTGCTTGTAAATGCTAAGCTATCTCTCTAGCCTCCAAGAAATGCACTTGTTAATCTTATTTATTCAGCTCTGTGCCCCCAACAAATATTGAGAACTGTGTCCTATAAGAAAGAAGAGATGCATTTACATATATGATTCCAAAGTTACAACTAATAAGTTTCAGCTTGCATATTTGAGTAATCATAGCCTGGCACCACAGCTTATGCTGTCAACTACTACTGCATAATCTAAGCATAAGACTGTGATCCAAGGTTCAAGAATGCAACCATTGACCACAAATCACCATAGTATATGAAAGAGCTCATAACAAGTATAAAAAGTGAGAAAAGACACCAAACTCGTGCTATCAAATACCATAACTTAGCCTAGTCAAACTAGCTTTGCTCAGAAACTTCAATATTGTTTGAGATCATGCAGAATATGCTGATTGTGTTACTGAAAGTACATGATATACCAGCTTCAGAAGGCTTTAACCTCCCCAGCAATTCTTGCCTCTTGATTGTGATTGTCCATGAGTGCAAAGGATAAAATTTCATCTCTTTATGAGTTATTTTTTTAGATTTCTACATATGTCGGAAGAATTCAAATACAAGAAGAAAAGTTTGTTCTTTTCTTTCAGATACAATCTCAAGTACAATTCAGGTGTGGTGACACACACCTTCAATCCCAGGCAGAGATAGGTGGATCTCTGTGAATATGTGGCCATGTTGGTCATCACACTGAGATCCAGAACAGCCGGAACTATGTACTGATACCCTGTCTAAAAAACAAAACACAACAAAGACAACAAAAATCTAATCTTAGGTACACATTTAACACAATAATATATATGGTAATTATATATTATAATATATTACATGTTTTGTTAAAGTAGCTCAAATCTATTTATATGTATGTTATATATTATATAGCTCTTAAAGCATTGATTAAGTTTTATTCATACACAACCACATGTTTATTCATGTATTGTCTATATCAGTTTTTGCACTCGAATGACAAACCTGAATTGTTGTAATAGAAACCATGTGGCTTAAAGGCCTAAAATAGTTACTATCTGGTCCTTCCCAGAAATAGTTTTCCTATTCTTATTCAAAGGCAAAGACAATTTCATAATATTTATGCAAAGATCAGCCTCATTTTAATGGAATACCTAGGCTGTCTTGCCACCTCCCTTATTTTCTTTAGATTTTTTTTCTCATCTTTTTATTATTATTTTTTTTTTACAGTCCAGTCATTAGCCTCCTCCTGGTCTGCCCTCCCATGGATCCTCATTCCATTCCTCCTCTCCTATGACTTCAAGGGGATGTTCCTACCCCTCCACTCTACCCAACCTCTTCAGCCCTCCCCACTCCTTAGGCCCTCAAGTGTCTCGACGGTTAAGTGCATCTTTTCTCATTGAGGCCGGACCAGGCAGTCCTCTGCTGTATATGTGTTGGTGGCCTTGGATCAGCCCGTGTATGCTGCCTGGTTGGAGGCTCACTGTGATTGCTCTTGAGGGTCCAGGTTGGTTGAGACTGCTGCTCTTCCTATGGCTTTGCCCTTCTCCCCAGCTTCTTCCAGCCTTTCCTTAATTCAACCACAGGGGTCCTAAAAGATCTATTTACTATTTTGTTATGCATGTAGGTGTGTGTCTGCATGTGGGTTTGTGCACAGGAGTCCAAGTATCCTTGAAGTTCCAACCTGGTCCTGGAGTCACAGGTAGTTGTGAGCCACTGTGTGAGTTCTGAAAATCAAACTCACATCCTCTGAAGGAGCAGTAAGTACACACTCTTAACATCTGAGAGTTAGCTCCTGGCCCAGTAGGGGATGTCTGGCTGTGAAAACTACAAAAGTGGAACCTCTCAATTCTAGATATATTTGAAATGAACAGCACATTTTAAAATCCCAGATTCTGGCATGCTAGTGCATGTTCTGAATTATGATTTTTTCAAAATTGACTTTGGTCAAACAGTTTAATGAAGGTAAGCTAAAGGAAACCTCTCTCCATGAGAAGAATGGCTCCTCTACAAGTACGGGTATTTTCTTTTAAAGAAAGAGCTTCATTTTCTCCACAAGATGACTAAAACCCAAAGATATATTTTACTAAGTCAGACCATAAGGAATCATAAATTGATATTTCTAATAGTTATGGATTTGTTCCCATTAGTTTTTGGCAATGCATCACTTCTTGATTTTTTAAAAGAAATTTACAAAATAGTGAAGAAAGCTTCTGGGACATGAATAAAAAATACATACATTTTATAATTTTAATGTAAACAAATTCTAAACATATGGATTACATTTCCTTTGAAAAATAAAGGGTTTTAGCATTTAATGGGAAAAGCGATTTTCAAAATATGCTTTAGATTTTGCCAAAACCGAAATCAGTCAAAATGTGCAATTAACTTTAAATGAAACCAAATTCAACTGTTCCTGCTTGCAATGACTAAAGAAGACATCTCCCATTCCTGGTCATGCCTTTCAATTCCTGAGTCATGAAAGGGAAGTCAGAATGTGCTGGGTACTGTATAGATGGCTGTCAAGCCTTCTGGCAAAATAGAATCAAGCAGGACTGTGTTTCCCAGGGGAATCTATGTGGTCTTCTTAAGTGTAAATCTATTTTGACTATTCAGGGTGTGTAAGAGAGGAACCGAAGTGTTTCCTGGTATATGCGCAAGTCATTCATTTCACCAGCTATGAAATGTCTTCTAGATTTTCATGACCCTTTTATATTTACAATGAGATCATTGCATTAGTAATAAATGTACCATTAAAAACATGCTTTCTTTTCAATGAATATGGTGAATGCAGAGACTTGTGCCTCCAAGTGGCAGTGCTCTTTCCTAAACAAGACATTTATGGCATCCCTTTTAAAGATCAAGGAACATTGCAGAAGAAACAGTAGAAAGAATACAAGAGTTAGAAGATATGGAGGACTGAAAAATATTATATATCCTGTAAGACACAGTCATTTCAAGCACAAATTTACAGGAGCCTTGGGGCTGTAAAAGAGTGGGCCTGTCAAGAACTAGGTATGGATGGAGGACAGGCTCAGGGGCTTCTACCAACCACTGCTAGGTTATTTTGCTTCTTGTAGATTCAGAAAGAGTGCCAGGGAGGCTGCCATCGCCTTCAGTTTTGTACACGCTGATGACTCTACCAGGTTCTACTGGCACATCCAATTCAATGGTCATGTGGATTGCTCTTATTAAATGAAATTGGTCACATAACCAAGTGATGTGAATTTGGGAGAGTGTCTGGTAGTGGTGAAGGATACTTATAAAGGTGGAGGAGAGTAATTAGAATGCATTACATAATATGTGGAATTCTCAAAGAACAAATTTAATTAATAAAAATGTTTCCTTTTAAAAAGGACTGATATATGACCATATTTATTTGCACAAATAAACATTTATCTTTTAGAATCAAATGGAAATGGCTAATGAATTGTTGATATATATAAGAGTCCCTTTCTACTTAGCAGTCTTCAGTTACTCTCAGTGTTAGGAACTGAATTGACTGAGGTGGCACAAACCTGGAACACAACCCAAAATTCCCGAGGACGCTAGAATCTTTTGGCCTCTTTTCTGCTTGTAAAACACTATTAGGCTTCCTTTGAAGAAACAAAAAATAAAATAACATAAAATCTGCCTGTGATTCTCATGAAAAATTAAAATGTAAATGTAGCTTATGGTAGTAGAAGATCTCTAAGCCATTTGTAAAGAATTGAGAATGGTAATAAAATTGAGAAATACATTATATTGAAGCAAATAAATTCTTATTTTGGGACTATATGTGAGAAACAATAGACAATATTTAAATATTGACATTTAGAGGCATTATTAGGACATATGGAAATATGCTATATGCACAGAAAGGTATATGGAGAACAATAAACAATGTGAGTTAATACTTATGTGTGTGAGGGAGGGAGTTAATGAAAGGAAAATGAAGCAAACGAAGTAAATGAACATTGCTTCTTTCTGTCCCAACCTTGTACACCCTGCACATAATACAGTATTCAGTTTATTGTTTTAAAAATCATTTTTCACATGTCTATGCAGGGAAGAGGAAGATGTTCTATTTTCACATACCTTTGTCTAGCTCCTTGATGCCACAAAAGAAACAAAAAGAGTAAAGTGGGTATTTAAGAGGTCAATGTCTTGTATTTATCTTTATTATATTAGCACACTTAGAACTCCATGTGAACTAGTAGTACTAAGTACTCTATGTTGCCTTTTAAAAAACATGTTTCTCACAAGCATCACTTAAGTTCACAATCATTTAGGTTTCATATTTCTATTCTCACTGAAAGTGATCTAAATGTGCCACCTTTACTACAGAAAGAGCAGTAAAGCTATGAAGGGCAGTCAGTAATCACAACCATTCCCTGCTGATCGAAAGCCTTTGCAATTCAAACAATTGGTCCCAGCAGTCTCATCCTTATTTCTGGAGATACTCATTATGTTATTGAAATTTCCATAAATATTATGTATACTCCGTCTCTTCTTCCCTGTGACTGTTCCAGAAAGACCACATTCCTGTATATTAATAAGACACTTTCAAGATTTATTTTTTTATTTTTATTGTTTATTTTTTATTTCAAATGTTATCCCCCTTCCTGGTTTCCCCTCCACAAACTCCCTATCCAACCACCCTTCCCCCTTCCTCTATGAGGGTGCTCCTCCACCCACCAAGCCTCTCCCACTTCACTGCCCTAGCATTCACCTACACTGGGGAATTGAGCATTTACAAGACCAAGAACCTCTCCTAAAATTGATATTGGACAAGGCCATTCTCTGTTATATAAGCAGCTGGAATCATAGGTTCCTCGTGTGTATTCTTTGGTTGGTGGTTTAGTCCCTGGGAGCTCTGGGGGACCTGTTTGCTTGATATTGTTGTTCTTCCTATGAGGTTGCAAACCCCTCCAGCTCCTTCAGTCCTTACCCTAATTCCTCCATTGGGGTCACCATGCTTAGTCCAATGGTTGGCTGCAAGCATCCACATGCGTATTGTTAAGTCTCTGGCAGAGGCTCTCAGGAGACATACATATCAGGCTCTTGTCAAGCACTTCTTGGCATCATCAATAGTGATTGGGTTTGGTGGCTGCGTATGGGATGGATCCATATGGGTGGTGCAGTCTCTGGGTGGCCTTTCCTTCAGTCTCTGTTGCACTCTTTGTCCCTGTATTTCCTTTAGATAAGAGCAATTCTGGGTTAAAATTTTGAGAAGGGTGGGTGGTCCCATCCCTCAAATGGTGGCCATGCCTAACCTCTGGATATGGTAAGAATAGATGAGTGGGTGGCCCCATCCCTCAATCCGGGGCTGTGCCTAACCTCTGCATATGGCCTCTACAGGTTTTTCCTTCCCTGTGCTGGGCATTTCAGTTCATCTCAACCCTGTTGGGTCCTAGGAGCTTCTTGCTTTCCTGGTGTCTGAGACTTTCTCTGGTAGCTAACCCCAGTTCACTATCCCCCATTGCTATACACCTCTGTTCAATTTCCTGACCCTCTGTACATCTCCGCCTTCTCCCTTCCACGCCTGACCCTGCCCCCTTTTCCTCCCTCCTTCTTTTTCCTTCCAAATACCCCCCCCCATCCTTTATCTCCCATGATTATTTTGTTCCCACTTCTAAGTAGGACTGAAGCACTCATACTTTGATCTTCCTTCTTCTTGAATTTCATACGGTCTATAAGTTGCATCATGTGTATTCCAAGATTTTTTTCTAATATCCACTTATCAGTGAGCACATACCATGTGTGTTCTTTGTGATTGGGTTACTTCACTCAGGATGGTATTTTCAAGATCCACCTACGTGCCTAGGAATTTCATGTACTCATTGTTTTTAATAGCTGAGTATACCCCATTGTGTAAATGTACCAAATTTTCTGTATCCATTCCTCTGTTGAAGGACATCTGGATTCTTTCCCAGCTTCTGGCTATTATAAATAAGGCTGCTAAGCATATAGTGGAGCATGTGTTCTTGTTATCTGTTGGAGCATCTTTTCGGTATATGCCCAGAAGTGTTAGAGCTTGGTCCTCAGGTAGTACTATGTCTAATTTTCTCCGGAACCACCAGACTGATTTCCAGAATGGTTGTACCAGTCTGTAATGCCACCAACAATGGAAGAGTGTTCCTCTTTCTCCACATCCTCAACAGCATCTGTTGTCACCTGAGTTTTTGATCTTAGCCATTCTCACTGGTGTGAGGTGAAATCTCAGGGTTGTTTGATTTGCATTTCCCTGATGACTAAGGATCTTGAACCTTTCTTCCTGTTGTTCTAACTTGCAAGTCACAAATAAAAAGAACTGAGTCATAGAAAATAGTGCAGGTTCTCTTTGGAAAGCACCATGAACTGTCCCTCTCTCATTATTGCATAATTTCTCGCTTCTGCTTCTATTTTTAGGTGTTACTTTCTCTGTTAGTTTAACAGGACATGCAATGCTCCCCTCCTTTCCATGCGAGTCCCCAACTTCTCTAACTTTGACTCTGTTTTTAGCTTCCCTCTTATCTTCTCTTGCCTGCTTTCATTTTTTCAGGAACAGTAGTTTCCTTGCCATGCCTGACTGACTTGTGAAGATGTTAGTACATGATTGAATGAATTATTTCCATCTTTTCCTGGGCCGTTGGGTGGCACTTACATGGAATGAGCAATAGGCTGGTATCTGTGTGATGGGTTTGGAGGCATGCCATGCTGTCTGCCCTTGCAGATCTGGCTTCTTGAAGTCCAGAATTATTCACACACTTCCTTTCTTTGTTGACCTATTTTATAAATGCCATTGTAAGAAATCTTACAAATAAGTAAAAACACCATACACCAAAATAACCATACTTAAATTCTATAAAGCTTAATAAACCCCTATGCCATTAGAATAGACCATGGGAGGGAACCTGAAGGGACCAACCAGATAAACAGTTCTCTGCATCCAAATCCCGTGGGAGGGAGAGCTAAACCTTCAGAGAGGCAGACACGCCTGGGAAACCAGAAGAGACTACACTCTGCCCACATTACTGATTCCAGAGGAAAACACCAAATGCCATCTGGAACCCTGGTGCACAGAAGCTCCCGGAAAGGGCGGCGCAGATCTTCCTGGTTGCTGCCTCCGCGGAGAGCTCATAAGCAACACCCCATGAGTAAACTTGAGCCTTGGGACCACAGGTAAGACCAACTTTTCTGCTGCAAGCAACCTGCCTGGTGAACTCAGGACACAGGCCCACAGGAACAGCTGAAGACCTGTAGATAGGAAAAACTACATGCCCCAAAGCAGAACACTGTTCCCATAACTGGCGGAAAGAAAACAGGAAAACAGGTCTACAGCACTCCTGACACACAGGCATATATGACAGTCTAGCCACTGTCAGAAATAGCAGAACAAAGTAACACTAGAGATAATCTGATGGCGAGAGGCAAGCACAGGAACCCAAGCAAAAGAAACCAAGACTACATGGCATCATTGGAGCCCAATTCTCCCACCAAAGCAAACACGGAATATCCAAACACACCAGAAAAGCAAGATCTAGATGCAAAATCATATTTGATCATGATGATGGGACTTGAAGAAAGACATGAAGAACTCCCTTAGAGAAACGCAGGAAATCATAAATAAACAAGTAGAAGCCTACAGAGAAGAATCACTAAAATCCCTGAAAGAATTCCAGGAAAACACAATCAAACAGTTGAGGGAATTAAAAATGTAAATAGAAGCAATCAAGAAAGAACACATGGAAACAACCCTGGATATAGAAAACCAAAGGAAGAGACAAGGAGCCGTAGATACAAGCATCATCAACAGGATAGAAGAGATAGAAGAGAGAATCTCAGGAGCAGAAGATTCCATAGAAATCATCAACTCAACTGTCAAAGATAATGTAAAGCAGAAAAAGCTACTGGTCCAAAACATACAAGAAATCCAGGACTCAATGAGAAGATCAAACCTAAGGATAATAGGTATAGAAGAGAGTGAAGACTCCCAGCTCAAAGGACCAGTAAATATCTTCAACAAAATCATAGAAGAAAACTTCCCTAACCTAAAGAAAGAGATACCCATAAGCATACAAGAAGCATACAGAACTCCAAATAGATTGGACCAGAAAAGAAACTCCTCTAGTCACATAATAGTCAAAACACCAAATGCACAAAATAAAGAAAAATATTAAAAGCAGTAAGGGAAAAAGGTCAAGTAACATATAAAGGCAGACCTATCAGAATCACACCAGACTTTTTGCCAGAGACTATGAAAGCCAGAAGATCCTGGACAGATGTCATACAGACCCTAAGACAACACAAATGCCAGCCCAGGTTACTGTATCCTGCAAATCTCTCAATTAACATAGATGGAGAAACCAAGATATTCCATGACAAAACCAAATTTACAAAATATCTTTCTACAAATCCAGCGCTACAAAGGATAATAAATGGTAAACATAAGGAGGCAAGCTACACCTTAGAAGAAGCAAGAAACTAATCGTCTTGGCAACAAAACAAAGAGAAGAAAAGCACACAAACATAACCTCACATCCAAATATGAATATAACAGGAAGCAATAATCACTATTCCTTAATATCTCTCAACATCAATGGTCTCAACTCCCCAATAAAAAGAAATACATTAACAAACTGGATACGCAATGAGGACCCTGCATTCTGCGGCCTACGGAAAACACATCACAGAGACAAAAAGAGATACTACCGTAGACTGAAAGACTGGAAATCAACTTTCCAAGCAAATGGTCAGAAGAAGCAAGCTTGAGTAGCCATTCTAATATCAAATAAAATCAATTTTTAACCAAAAATCATCCAAGAAGATAAGGAAGGACACTTCATATTCATCAAAGGAAAAATCCACCAAGATGGACTCTCAATCCTAAATATCTATGCTCCAAATACAAGGGCACATATATACATAAAAGAAACCTTACTAAAGCTCAAAATGCACATTGCACCTCACACAATAATAGTAGGAGATTTCAACACCCCACTCTCATCAATGGACAGATCATGGAAACAGAAATTAAACAGAGACGTAGACAGACTAAAAGAAATCATGAACCAAATGGACTTAACAGATATTTATAGAACATTCTATCCTAAAGCAAAAGGATATAAGTTCTCCTTAGCTCCTCATGGTACTTTCTCCAAAATTGACCATATAATTGGTCAAAAAACGGGCCTCAACAGGTACAGAAAGATAGAAATAATCCCATGCATGCGATCAGAACACCACGGCCTAAAGCTGCTCTTCAAGAACAATAAGGGAAGAACGCCCACATATATACGGAAGTTGAACAGTGCTCTCCTCAACCATAACCTGGTCAAGGAAGAAGTAAATAAAGAAATTAAAGACTTCTTAAAATTTAATGAAAATGAAGGTACCACATACCCAAACTTATGGGACACAATGAAAGCTGTGCTAAGAGGAAAACTCATAGCTCTGAGTGCCTGCAGAAAGAAACAGGAGAGAGCATATGTCACCAGCTTGACAGCACACATAAAAGCTCTAGAAAAAAAAAAGAAGCAAACACACCCAGGAGGAGTAGAAGGCAGGAAATAATCAAACTCAGAGCTGAAATCAACCAAGTAGAAACAAAAAGGACCATAGAAAGAATCAACAGAACCAAAAGTTGGTTCTGTGAGAAAATCAACAAGATAGATAAACCTGTAGCCAGACTGACGAGAGGACACAGAGAGTCTGTCCAAATTAACAAAATCAGAAATGAAAAGGGAGACATAACTACAGATTCAGAGGAAATTCAAAAAATCATCAGATCTTACTACAAAAGCCTATATTCAACAAAACTTGAAAATCTGCAGGAAATGTACAATTTCCTAGACAGATACCAGGTACCGAAGTTAAATCAGAAACAGATAAACCAGTTAAACAACCCCATAACTCCTAAGGAAATAGAAGCAGTCATTAAAGGTCTCCCAACCAAAAAGAGCCCAGGTCCATACGGGTTTAGTGCAGAATTCTATCAGACCTTCATAGAAGACCTCATACCAATACTATCCAAACTATTCCACAAAAATTGAAACAGATGGAGCACTACCGAATTCCTTCTATGAAGCCACAATTACTCTTATACCTAAACCACACAAAGACCCAACAAAGAAAGAACTTCAGACCAATTTCCCTTATGAATATCACGCAAAAATACTCAATAAAATTCTGGAAAACCGAATCCAAGAGCACATTAAAACAATCATCCACCATGATCAAGTAGGCTTCATCCCAGGCATGCAGGGATGGTTTAATATACAGAAAACCATCAACGTGATCCATTATATAAACAAACTGAAAGAACAAAACCACATGATCATTTCATTAGATGCTGAGAAACATTTGACAAAATTCAACACCCCTTCATGATAAAAGTCCTGGAAAGAATAGGAATTCAAGGCCCATACCTAAACATAGTAAAAGCCATATACAGCAAACCAGTTGCTAACATTAAACTAAATGGAGAGAAACTTGAAGCAATCCCACTAAAATCAGGGACTAGACAAGGCTGCCCACTCTCTCCCTACTTATTCAATATAGTTCTTGAAGTTCTAGCCAGAGCAATCAGACAACAAAAAGGAGATCAAGGGGATACAGATCTGAAAAGAAGAAGTCAAAATATCACTATTTGCAGATGATATGATAGTATATTTAAGTGATCCCAAAAGTTCCACCAGAGAACTACTTAAGCTGATAAACACCTTCAGCAAAGTGGCTGGGTATAAAATTAACTCAAATAAATCAGTAGCCTTCCTCTACACAAAAGAGAAACTAGCTGAGAAAGAAATTAGGGAAACGACACCCTTCATAATAGACCCAAATAATATAAAGTACCTCAGTGTGACTTTAACCAAGCAAGTAAAAGATCTGTACAATAAGAACTTCAAGACACTGAAGAAAGAAATTGAAGAAGACATCAGAAGATGGAAAGATCTCCCATGCTCACGCATTGGCAGGATTAATATAGTAAAAATGGCCATTTTACCAAAAGCGATCTACAGATTCAATGCAATCCCCATCAAAATACCAATCCAATTCTTCAGAGAGTTAAACAGAACAATTTGCTAATTCATCTGGAATAACGAAAAAACCCAGGATAGCTAAAACTATCCTCAACAATAAAAAAGGACTTCAGGGGGAATCACTATCCCTGAACTCAAGCAGTATTACAGAGCAATAGTGATAAAAACTGCATGGTATTGGTACAGAGACAGACAGATAGACCAATGGAACAGAATTGAAGACCCAGAAATGAACCCACACACCTATGGGCACTTGATTTTTGACAAAGGAGCCAAAACCATCCAATGGAAAAAAGATAGCATTTTCAGCAAATGGTGCTGGTTCAACTGGAGGTCAACATGTAGAAGAATGCAGATTGATCCATGCTTATCACCCTGTACAAAGCTTAAGTCCAAGTGGATGAAGGACCTCCATATCAAAACAGATACACTCAAACTAATAGAAGAAAAACTAGGGCATCTCGAACACGTGGCACTGGAAAAAATTTCCTGAACAAAACACCAATGCCTTATTCTCTAAGATCAAGAATCGACAAATGGGATCTCATAAAACTGCAAAGCTTCTGTAAGGCAAAGGACACTGTGGTTAGGATAAAACGGCAACCAACAGATTGGGAAAAGATCTTTACCAATCCTACAATAGATGGAGGCCTTATATCCAAAATATACAAAGAACTCAAGAAGTTAGACCGCAGGGAGACAAATAACCCTATTAAAAATTGGGGTTCAGAGCTAAACAAAGAATTCACAGCTGAGCAATGCCGAATGGCTGAGAAACACCTAAAGAAATGTTCAACATCTTTAGTCATCAGGGAAATGCAAATCAAAAAACCCTGAGATTTCACCTCACACCAGTGAGAATGGCTAAGATCAAAAACTCAGGTGACAGCAAATCGGGCGAGGATGTGGAGAAAGAGGAACACTCCTCCATTGTTGGTGGGATTGCAGACTGGTCCAACCATTGTGGAAATCAGTCTGGAGGTTCCTCAGAAAATTGGACATTGAACTGCCTGAGGATCCAGCTATACCTGTCTTGGGCATATACCCAAAAGATGCCCCAACATATAAAAAAGACACGTGCTCCGCTATGCTCATAGCAGCCTTATTTATAATAGGAGAAGCTGGAAAGAACCCAGATGCCTTTCAACAGAGGAATGGATACAGAAAATGTGGTACATCTACACAATGGAATATTACTCAGCTATCAAAAACAATGACTTTATGAAATTCATAGGCAAATGGTTCGAACTGGAAAATATCTCCTGAGTGAGGTAACCCAATCACAGAAAAACACACATGGTATGCACTCATTGATAAGTGGCTATTAGCCCAAATGCTTGAATTACCCTAGATGCCTAGAAGAAATGAAACTCAAGACAGATGATCAAAATGTGAATGCTTCACTCCTTCTTTAAAAGGGGAACAAGAATACCCTTGGCAGGGAATAGAGAGGCAAAGATTAAAACAGACACAGAAGGAACACCCATTCAGAGCCTGCCCCACATGTGGCCCATACATATACAGCCATCCAATTAGACAAGATGGATGAAGCAAAGAAGTGCAGACTGACAGGAGCTGAATGTAGATCTCTCCTGAGAGACACAGCCAGAATACAGCAACTACAGAGGCGAATGCCAGCAGCAAACCACTGAACTGAGAATAGGACCCCCGTTGAAGGAATCAGAGAAAGAACTGGAAGAGCTTGAAGGAGCTCGAGACCCCATATGTACAACAATGCCAAGCAACCAGAGCTTCCAGGGACTAAGCCACTACCTAAAGACTATACATGGACTGACCCTGGACTCTGACCTCATAGGTAGCAACTAATATCCTAGTAAGATCACCAGTGGAAGGGGAAGCCCTGGGTCCTGCTAAGACTGAACCCCCAGTGAAGGTGATTGTTGGAGGGAGGGGGGCAATTGGGGGAGGATGGGGAGAGGAACACCCATAAAGAAGGGTAGGTGGAGGGGTTAGGGGGATGTTGGCCGGGAAACCAGGAAAGGGAATAACACTCGAAATGTATATAAGAAATACTCAAGTTAATAAAAAAAAAATAGACCACGAGAATCAAAGGGGGTGGCACCTCAAGTTAAAGTTTATAGTTTTACATTATTACTTTTTGTACTTATTCATTGTCAAAGCCAAAAAAATTCATGACAAAATTATAATTAGGAAAAAAGTTAACTTTGTATCTCTTTTAGAATTTATGGTCATTACCCAATCCAGTCCTTCCTTATTCCCTCATACTTAGTCTTTCTTGGTCTCTTTCTTTAAGTTATAAGTTACCCACATTAGCATCTATTTACACACATACATATATTATTGGCTAGATTCTACATATGAGAGAGAATATATGTGTTTTTTTCTTTCTGAGATTGTGTGACATTCCTTTACATTCCTACCATTTTCTTGCATTTTTTTAAACATTGTTTTCCTTTAGTACTGAATAGTAATCATATGTGCATATGCACATGTGTGTGTGGTTACATGCTAGGGCATTTGCAACAACATTTTGTTATCCATTCATCTGTTGATAGACAACTAGATTGACTATAGTTACAGACATTCTGTGAGAGTTTTCACATCCCCTTTCCACATTGACCTCTTTTAAGAGTCTTCTGCAGTGTAGTTTACGTTTCATGGAGATTCTGAAGCTATAAAAGTTTGTGGAATCACAAAATAGTCTGAAAGGAGCTGACAGAAGCATTGTGTAAGAAAGACCTCTATATTTGTCAGAACAGAAACATCTACAGCAGTGCTTCTCAACTTTTGGGTCATGACCCCTTTAGGATGGACCTACACTTTCACAGGGGTTCCCTTAGACCACTAGAACATACAGATATTTAAGATTCACAACAGTAGTAAAATTGCCATTATGAAGTAGCAATGAAAATAATGTTATGGTTGGGGGGGATCACCACAGAATGGGGAACTGTGTTACAGAATCAGAGCATTAGGAAGGTTTAGAACCTTTGCTGTAAGAGGATGGCTTTGCTGGGCACCAATGGGAGGAGAAGCCCTTGGTCCTGCCAAGGCTGGACCACCCAATGTAGGGGAATGTCAGGCCAGAGAGACAGGAAGCAGTAATGGTTGGGTATGGTAACACTCTCATAGAAAAAAAGTGAGAGGAGGGATGGGATACAGGGTTTATGGATAAGAAACCGGGAAAGGTGATAACATTTGAAATGTAAATAAAAAACTCCAATAAAAGAAATGAACCTTTGCTGTAGAGTAGTATTATGGTACTACAACGAGTACTTATTTTGCATCAGTTTGTATCTTGGTTGATTATAAGCACATGTTTGGTCAATCATTCAGGAGGCTCTTTTTCATTATAGGAACTTGATTTCAAGAGGGAGCAAGGTGGGTACCTAGTTGTTGGAAGGAAGAAAGAAGGGGAAGTGGGGATGGTATAATTATGTTTTAATTTAAAAAAGAATAACTATTTTAAAGACAGAATCATTTAATTGGGGTACTTACTGTAGCACTTGACACCAAGTAGACAGATATGCCTTCCTTAAAAATAAGAATGTATCACACCTGAAGAGATTCAGTACTGTTCTTGGGGTGATACCTGAAGGTATATGTGGAAAATCAGTCATGTTTCCCTTCATACCATCTCTTCTGTTGTTTATTAAAGAAGGAATAACTTGCTGTCATTCACTTTGTAGCGGCTATAAACAAAGGCAAGTTAAGACAACATTGTGACTGCACTTTCACAACCATTCATTAAACAAGTATAGCTGCTTTCTTTGGTCAGGCCGTAAAGAGAAGAAGCAAACATGGTAGAACATGTCCATGTCTTCCAAAAAGCTTTATAATATAAAGCCATTTGATGCTGGTTGTTACAACCATTTGTATGTGTCATCTCAGTCATTTTTTTTTGTGGGTTATAAGATTCATTGCAACCATCTCCTCTATCCAGTTGTGGGATTTTTCTACTAGTGTGAATCTTGGAGTCCTTTGCTTTGGACCATTGTCTTGTGTATGTTTTTGCACTCTAATTTTGCTCTGTATTCTTTACCTTCTGTCACTACAATCTGTTCTAAGTTGCACCATTCTGGTGATATATCCTGCTAAATATCTCCCAGGAATGGTCATGTGCTGTACGGAGCTCTACAGTTCATGCTACCCCTTCCGTCTGTATTATCTAGTACCTTTATCCTGGATGAGATATTCCTTTCTTCTCTCCAGGAAGCAGATTCATCTTTTTAGGACTTTCAGGAAATCAAATTTTTATTTCTTTTTATGGGTCTTCTTAGTTCTTTGCTTAAAACAAACCTTACCCCTTCTCCCCTAAGGAGCAAAGAATAACACCAGTTAAATATAAGTTATTGATCTTGTTGCTGTGACAAAATAACCAGTCAAGGCAACTTAAGGAAGGAAGGGCTCATTTTGACCCACAATTGGAGGGTACAATCCTTTGAGGTGTGAAAGTCAAAATATCAGGAGTTTGAGATATTTGGTCACATTTTATCCACAGTTAGGAAAGAGTGATGAGTGTTTGGGCTCAGCTTGTTTTCTTCTTTTTCTTCTGTCTAAGACTCCATCCTATGGAATAAGCAAATCCAAATTTAGCGTGAGTCTTCACAACTCAGTTAAGTTAATCTAGATGTCTCATGAAAGTGCTCATCCTATGTGATTCTTAGTTCCGTGTAATTGGCAAAGGTTATAACCATCACAGCATGGAAGCTAAACTTGACTTCAAAAGCCCAACACAAAAGACTTAGGATAGTGGACCTATGCACTCATAGTTCTAAATTGAAAGACTGTCACAAATCCATTCAGAGTTTCAAAACATTTCTTCATTTTTTTTAAATAATAGCTTTTTTTTTCAAGAAAAAAAATCAGACTCTCATATATATTTCAATTACAGTTCAAGAACGAGTATGTTTTTAGTGTTTGGCACATCTGTTGCAAGATATAGTATCTGTCATAAGGCTATATTTCAGATATATTATGCTACAATATTTCTTATTTGAAATTTAAATTTACCTGGATATCATGAATTTTGATGTAGTTTTGATTTTTCTTTTGTCTCAGTGCAGCATCCCCTACTTCCTTTTTTACAATTAGAGAAGCATCAGTCTCTGAATTTTTTCTCCTAATGGTAACTCCTTTCCAGTCTTCTATTTCTTGACTGATATACCCTAGTATATCCTCCTTAAGTTAGAAACAACTTTCCTCTGCATTTCATCTTGGTGGTACTGAGACTGAATTTAGGGCTTTATACATGCTTAGCAAGCACCTATGCATTTGCTAATTGTCTTTTTACTTTGTGAAACAATTTTGCCTAGACAGGCTTCAAGCTTATTCTGCAGTCCAGGAAGGACATGGGATTTTGCTCCTTTTAACTCAGCCTTCCAAGAAGTTTGAATTACACAAATGATCCTTCAGTATTGGACTAAATTCTTTTCTTGTGGGAATCTTGTCCACTAGCTGTGTGTCTTAGTTACATTTCTAGTGCTGGCACAAACCATGACAAAGGCAACTTATAAAAGAAAGCTGTTATTTGGACTTACAGTGTCAGAGGCTTAAAGACCTAGATGATAGGTCAAAGGCATGGTTACAAGAACGGCTGACAACTCACATTCTGATCTGTAAGTAAGAGGAAGATAGAGATCACAAGTTGGGGGGCGGGGAGGTTGCTGGTGGATTCCAAAGCCTCCAATCTCACCTCCAGTGACACAACTTTGCCAGCAAGGCAATACCTTCTGACTCCTTCCCAAACACTTCTACCAATGGTGATTAAGTATTGAAGCGTATTACCATATGGCAGCCATTCTCAATCAAACCACCACACCAAATAACTGTGACCATTTTCAAAATCTATCCTCCAACAATAGATTTATGGTGAGGACTGGAACAGAGAAAAGCATCAAAATCCTTCCTTAAAAGCCCTACACTGGGAAAGTGAAAGGAGATTGACCTGCTTTTCAAAACATTTTGCTTTACATGTATGAATAAGGAAATGATTTAGTTCCTTATACAATGTCTTTATATAGCAAACTTTCCTTGCATAGCATTTGATTTAATTTACTAATCCAATTATGACATTTTCAAAAATATGGATTTAAAGGATGTAGAGGAATGTGAAGATGGAAGAAAAGATGAGAATAAGAAATCTGGGGAAAGTAAAAGAAATATTTTTCAACAAAAAAGAAAAGCATGAGCAGCAAATGCCTTAAAGAAAGCTTAGTACTTGGCAAAGGATTATTTGAAAGAAACAAAATAAATTTAGAGAAATCCATAATGCTCTTTTTTCAAAAGAATTATGTAATTAGAATATTGCATTTGATAAATATTTGCTAGAGTAAATTAAATATTTAGTTCCCCATTCTCAAGGACATTCTAAACATTTAAAAGAAGAAAACAGAAGCAAATAAGGTAAATGGTGAGACATGTTACCCCTGTAATCAGAAAATAGTATCTTCACAATTAAAGTAGCACATATGTTGGCAGCTACATTGCAGGTTGTGTATGTGCCTTTTAATAGCATAAGCATCAAGTTGCAGAAGGTCAGAATAGGTATCTTGGATGAGAAATCCACATGTTTACAAGGGCAAAGATAGTTTTACTATACCAGTTGGGCCAGGTCAACTGTGGGAAAGATCCAGACAAGAGAACAAGCAACTGAAATTCCGAGATAAGTAAGTAAGGGGTTGATTGTGGAATGAAGTTTCAAGTCTAAGACTTGCCAGGGTTCATTAGAGATGTGTCCATTTAGAGGCACTGATATGCTCCTTTCACTCAAAAAACAATTAGATTGCTGGTTGGGAATGTTTGACACTTCCTGAAAAACAATTTTTAAAAGCAAATGACTTTCAAATCAGTCCCAGATAAGACTAGAGTGAAGATGACAGGGACTTTGGGAAATCCGACATGAAGCAGAATTAGCTTGTTAATGGCAGCTGTTCCAATAATTAAGTTCAGCACAATGATTCAATTTAGACTTAACAAAGTCAGGTTTTATATTTCAGCTTCTTAATGGCTTCCACTCGTTCAGTGCACCAGGAGAGCTGGTTTTGTTATGTGACACTGCCATTCTTGTTTAGTCAACACTAAGACAACAAACCAGAAGAAGAATGTCCATTCTTGCATTCTTGCTAAAATAATCAAACCACTAATGGCTTAATCTCAAGCAACTGGAAGACGGTGTGTCCAAAGGACACATCCTTTACCATTAGTAATTGTTATTATGAGGATAAGTCTTATTTTTCAAATAAGCCAATAGGCTTTTGAATGGTATTAAAACAAGCATATACACAAACTCCTTCTTTCTGCAAATGCCACTTTTATTAAAAAAAAAAAAAAAAGCCGATAGTCTATCATAGAGATGCATTTTTTTTTCAACAAATGCTTGTCCCAAACTGGATGAATGCTCTCCTCTACATTATCTGTCAAAGACAAAAAGACTGCTGCCAACACAGTGATCCATGGTGCAGTGATGGCTTAGAGCCTGTATTCTTTTTAGGCACAGGTGTTTTCAGAGACAAGGATTTGGTCTAAAAGCATCTTTGTTCTCAGATTTACTTTCTGGATTCCTCTATAGAAAGCTGGCTTTATGAAGCCAAAAGAAAACAAAGGTGGCAGCAGATGAATGTCTGATACCATCTTCAGGACCACACAATGCCTGAAGCAGGAAAACTAAACATAATTCTTTTTGTCACCAAAGAATTTAAGCTTTGGTTAAGAATCTAACACTGGAGGGTTAAAGCTCAGGAAACCAAAGGCCCCTGATTCTTTCATTTCCATTGTTGTTCAAAATGTTCACTTGCAAAGCATCATTCTTTCCGAATCAACAGAAGAATCGTGATATGTGTGGAAGAACTCTTACACATCTGGTACTAGATCCGAGAGTAAGTGGGGGAAACACTGGCTTTTACTGAGTCCCTATATTTTAAAATGTAATTTAGCTCTATTTTCGGAGTTGAGTTGTATTTTCCCACTCAAATTAACAAACAATCCAGATTTTTTGGAAGTAGATCCCCTCTCCCCCAGCAACTAGTAGAGCATAGTCAAAAAAGGAAATTTGTGCTTAAGGTAGTAGGATAAATGCTGTACAATTTTTAAGGATATATGAAGTCTTGCTAGCTTATCTTGGAATTTGTGCTCAAGAAGGTTTGTCTGACCATTTGACATTACCACTTTGTCATTTGCTTAGTTTGCCTTGTAAAAAATTCACAAATTTCTCACAATATTTAAGTTTACAATTCTGTGTTAAGCCATGTTTCTTTATATCTTAGGGCATATGTGACTTGTGTACCACAGGTTGGCTACATCTGAGAAGACTGTTCACCCTGATATGAGGAAGCACAATCCAGATACCTGGAAAGGGATGCTTATCCAGCATCAACAATGCCCACCATGCTAGGTACTGCATCTAACATAAATGCAAAGACTTCAAATGATTTTACTATATACTACCTGATAAAGATTGCATAATGCCCTAAGCAAAAGTCAACAGAAAGGTAGTTTATCCATTGAGCCAGCAAGGTAGAAACACATGATTTGAAGCTACTTCCTGTCAGGGTAGTTTATCATGCTGCACTGGTTAATTGGGACAGTTCTGAAAAGTAACTTCAGCACACATGTTTAGTGGTAACCAAAGAAAGACTATATAGAGATAGCTCAGGACCACAGCTTGGCTAGGAGGCTGCCTGGGTTTGACCCATGCTGGGTAATTACTTGCTTTTTTCCAAACCTTAGTGATTTGTTTATAAAATGTATGGTTAGTATTCATCTCTTGGTTTTAGGGTGCAAATAAATTCACATCAAGTTGCTAGTACACTGCTTGTCAAATTGTAAAGAATTAAACAAGCTTAATATGTTTTCATTATTAACAGAATTAATCCACAGAAATGCAAAGGCTCTGAGGAGAAAATAACTTGTTTATTTATTTAGATCTGTAGTTTCTATATTTAGACAGTTTACCCTGCTTATTACAGTGGGCTGACAGACTCTATGGAAAGAATCTTCTCTATGAGTTGAAACATGGGAAAAAGAGCAGGCATATTCAAAGATTTGTTAGAGTGAATGACATACTCTCTCTTATATGAGTGAAAAGCTTAATATTTCTTCTAAAAACCAACCAATAGAAAAGCAAACACAAAATCAAATCTTAATGCATCTGTGACAAAGTTAAGTCCACTGGGTGCTGGGTAATATATACTGTACATTCCAGGAATGGTGCTGCCTTGGAAATTTATTATGTGTAACATTTAATAAAGGGAAGAGCTTAACAAAGCACCCTGGAGACCTACGTTCTAATTGAGTATCTGCTTTGATGTCTGACTTAGGGCAAGTCACTGGAGTTCTGTCTCTTATTTCCAACTACTATGAAAGAGGATTACAAGCACATTTGTAGCACTTTCAGACACTGAAATGTAAAGGGGGGAGGGTAGAGCATCTGAAAATATGGATTCATAAAAGAGAATGGCCAGAAGGTTTGCTGGTAATACTGTCCAGAGTTCCTCTGGTTTTCAGCAGGAACATACAATGTGAATGATCATGATGGTATCTAAGTCAGTGATATGGATACCTTATCAGATTGGTTTATTGACACCACAGTATTTAGAGACTAGAAAGTATAACCTTGTCTGTAAAATCATGTGCTATATATTATATGCTCCATATACCTCTTATGTTGTATACTCATACAGTGCACATACTATATCCAGGCACACTCACACTGGCATATCATTGAAAACAAAACTAACAAACAAAAAGCAGAAGTTGCATTCAATCAACTTTGATCAAATCCAAATGTCCATGGTCAATGGTTTGACACCTTGCGTTGGTGTTAGAAATTTACGCCATAAAAGGTTAAGAGAATGAAGAATGTTCCACTAGGTGGGAAAGGTATGTCTACTGTAAATAACAATGAGATGATGTTGAATTCAGAGACTATTCATCATGTTCACTTTTAATTAGCCATTCTAAAGCAATTGTTTACAAATATTTGATTTTCCTCTATATCCCTAGCTCTCTCCCCACTCCCTATGCCACATGGATAACATGGACTTCAATATGTATCTCAGGCTGGCCTCAAACTTGCAGGAATCCTCCTGTTTCAGCCTCTCAATTGATGAAATTATTGGCATGAGTTATCTCTTTCCTGCTCCCTAAATCTTGATTTGATATCTAAATAAATTTTGGTAGCGTGATACTTTGTTCTAAGTTGAGTATATTCTTCAGAATAATCTAACTTTTCCATACATAGTCAGTTAGGTGGCTGGAATCAATAGAAGTTATGTCCATTTAAATATTTTGTGGAGAAGGTATTTGGAACCCCAAAAGCATTAGGTGCTTAACAGATACCTGTGGTTGTATAACTGATTTCTTAATACTCTTATCTGTGTTGACCAAAGTATTATTTAATGAGCCTGATAATAAATGGTTTTAGTTCTACGTTTTCAGTCTGTTTTACATGACCTCCATGGACCAGTTATAGCAACACCAACTTGCTTTATGCAAATGCAGATTTCTTGAGTCTGAATCTGCATTGTAGTAAGAGGCCTCTGATATGTGAACACACTGGAATGTATGTAACTCTAAACTTCATGTCTTAAGGGTTTTACAAGAAAACTATCTCGCTGGGGATTTAGCTCAGTGGTAGAGCGCTTACCTAGGAAGCGCAAGGCCCTGGGTTCGGTCCCCAGCTCCGAAAAAAAAAAGAACCAAAAAAAAAAAAACTATCCTGCTTTGCTCTCCTCAAGTATGGAGATGTAATATGGAATGATAAGAGACATAGAATCAATTTCAAGATACTCATACTTGTTCAAACAGTCTAGCAGCATCATTAGTTTTCAATTTTAGGCCTAGGCTAGGAAGTGTTCTAAGCAGGGAAGTTTTCCATAGAATAACCTTTTGAAGCCATTAATTCTAGCCCCTGTATGCACAGGAGAACACTGGTAGCTAGCTGAGTGACTGGCAGAGGATGACATGACCAATAATGGGAAAACCAAAGTATTAAGGTATTGACTACAAATCAACACTTGTCTTCTCAACACTTACCTTTTAGACTCTTTCAATCCTTTCACTTTCATAAACAAGAAATAAAACGGATGTTGCCTGATTTCTGGTTAAGGAAACTTGTCACCATATCACATTGCCCCATTTTATAGCAAACCAGATCCAAAAATAATGCTGCAACAGTCAGATAATGACAAATTAAAAACAAAACAAAACAAAAAACCTCATTCACTTAAGACAATTCTTCCTTCTGAATATTTTCTGTGTCAGTAGTCCAGAAAGGAAGTTGATGGGCCTGGAAGGGAAGGGCTTCACTCTGTGAAAAGAAAAACAGATCCCATGCAGAATACATTAAATGAGTCTAGCTTTGTTTTAAAAATAAACTTACATGACTGTAGAAGCACCTGGAATGTTATGTCACATGTTTTCAGTTGTCTGGGGTCTTCTATATTTCTCTTTTTACTTATTTCATGTTTTTCTATAGTGATAGAGATCAGTTCCAATGTTTGTGTTGCTTTTAGAATACAAAGTCAAGCATATGCTCATTTTGATACAATAAATGTAGGAGGTGCTTTTTTTTAAATCTTTTATTACTATTTTCTGCTGTCATTTCAGTGGCAACATTTAAGAGTAAATCTACAACCAGCTTTCAGAATTTTTACAAATATTCTTATGTGGAATTTTAGCATCTCCACATGGGGAAACAGCTGTAATTCTGATAAAATAGGATTTCAGGAAGTACAATTTACCAAAAGGAATCATTCAGGTAATTGAGATGAGTTTATCACTGTGTCAAGCCTGTCATAAGCAGCACTTTGCTACTTTGTGTAGAGTGACCCAGTTATAAGTGTGACCTACCTTCACTCTTGATATTTAGAGGTCAAGGTTGAGGCTAGGAAGACTTTAGATTCTTACACAGCATAAACCTCTTTTTATTTTATTTGTCTTTTGAAATTATGACATCACCCTTGCTTCATTAACCACCTATCATCTGGTCTTAATTTATGACTGTTTTCTTTGTTATTTTATAAACACACACACACACACACACACACACGCACGCACGCACGCACGCACGCACGCACGCACACTTCTAAATAAATAAATAAATGTAACCTTCTCAGTCCTTACAATGTTACCTAATGACTATATATTCTCCTGTTCTCAGCATTCTCCAGTTGCCCATACATTTTGTGTAGGGTTGAATCCCTGGGTGTTATTTTTTTTTTCTTTTTTTCATTGAGGGTGTTAGAGGTCCATGTATATACTTGACCACTGAACCACACACCCAGCCATTTATTTATTTATTTATTTTGGTTTGAAAAATTAGCAACTTGCCTGGTGTGGTAGTGCATAGCTTAATCCTAGCACTCAGGAAGCAGAGGCAGGCGAATTTTTTGAGTTTGAGGCTAGCCTGGTCAACATAGTGAGACCCAGGATATGCAGGGCCACAGAGACTGTCTTGAACTCTGAACCAGAGGGGTCGTCTCTGGTGACATTTGTATTTTGGCCGACAGCCACATAGTTGAAAAGCAGGCCGCACAGATGAGCCTGTTAGCTGCATAGCCCGTTTCAGCCTCCAGCATTCGTTCTTCCAGGAATATGCACAGTTCTCTCTCTCTCTCTCTCTCTCTCTCTCTCTCTCTCTCTCTCTCTCTCTCTCTCTCTCTCCCCTCTTACAGCCACTGCTTCTGACACCAAACATTTCACACAAAGTCATATTAAATTGTTACTAAATGAAAATGCATCCAACAATCAAATTGCTAAGAAGGCGTAAAGTGGGACGTGATAATATGTAATGTTTGGAATGATTGGAAGCAGAAGCGTTGGCCATTTTTCCTCAGGGAGGGAGTGGGAGTCGAGTGAGTACAAGGCCAGGCCTTCACAGACTCCCCACGGGAAGTGACACTTTTTAGGGTTTTAGAGAAAATAGGTAAGAGGTTTTTATGCATGATGTCTTTGGGGTTTTTGTTTTTTTGTTTTTTTGTTTGTTTGTTTACTCTTTCTGGGTTTGAAGGGGGTGGGGTAAGAAGAGTGTTAATACGTATGTAATACTACACAGAAACTTCCAGAATAAAACACCATTGGTGGGTGAAAAAATAAAATAAAATATAAAAGAAAAGGAAAGGAAAGGAAAAGAAAAGAAATAAAAGGAAAGGGGCAAAGAATAAAAAGAAAGGGATAAAGGAAAAGGGGAGGGAAGCAGAGGACAGGAAGAGAGGAGAGGAAAGAAGGGGAGGGGAGGGAAGAAAAGAATCAGCAACTCAACTCCAGGACCACAAGTCACCTGTATTGTATTATGTGCTTTCGGGAACCGTTCAATTTGTTGATTATAATTTTAAAATGAGAAAGTGTCCACAGTGTTGAGGGGAAAACATTTATTTCATGATAACCTCTGAGTGCTCTTGTGCTTATTTATTTCTGTTCCCTTAACCTCCATCCCAACTTGAGAACATCCACCCCATCATTTCTGCTCTCTCGGCCTTCTTTGCCAAGGAGAAAGCATCTTTTCTTCTTCAGTATTCTTCACAGGTGTGTCGGTTTATTCCTATGTCTTGCCTCCATCAGCTGTTTACTTAAGGTTAGAGATAATCTTTCCTCTAGGCAGTGTCTACTGTAACCTATCAGATCACGACTCTGGCTTTGTGTAGGAGAGACATTAAAACTTTAGATAACTGAGCCCACTGATAGTTCCTTCTCTGCAGAGATTTTTTTTAAAGTCCTTTTTATTTATCTGGTAAACTTAGTTTCCTATGAATGCATTTAATATATTCTCCAACATTATATTTATTGTACATAGCTCTCTTCTTGATATATTCTAACATACCAGCAATTCTATTTTATCCTCCTGGGAAAATCTCTAGATCTTCTGCCTGCTTTGTTTTTCCTCCAAATAATGTCTCTTTTCCTCAGTTGATTGAAATTTCTTCTACTCCTCACTGCAGGTCTTCTGTTTCCTGAGTTGTCTCCTTGTGCATGCTTTAGTCCTTGCTTACTAGAATACATTTCTTAAGAGATCCCTGAGAATGTGTGCACCAGATGTAGATATTTCAAGACATCCTATACATGGTCTCTATTAATAGTTTTATCATCCTATGGAATTCCATGCTAGAGGTTACCTCCACCAGAAAGGTGAAGGAATGACTTCTTTTTGTTTTATGTCTGGTGTTGTTATTCAGAAGTTCAATAGCATTCTTGTTGCTGGTCCTTAGAGTGACAATGTTCCTCTCCCTTCCCTTGCTGAATACTCCATAATGAGATAGCTTGGTTTATTTCTGTTGTCAAAAATTGGATCCACGTTTTGGAGTTTTGAGTGAGTGTTGTTTTTTTTTTGTTTTTGTTTTTGTTTTTGTTTTTGTTTTTTTTTTACTGTTGCCGTTATTTTCATTGAGGCACCATTCCTCTCTGTAGTCCCAGCTGGCTGTCTGGGAACTCACTCCATAGATCAGGCTGACCTTGAACACACAGAGATTCACTTGCCTTTGTCTCCTAAATGTTGGGATGGAAGGCCTGCACCACTATTGTTCAACTGCCCGGGTGGGTAAGTGTTTCTGATTGGAAAAATCACACCTTTTGCTTCTTGAGGGTTTTTGGAGTACTTACTTAACATTTTCCAATCCACCCCGCCCCCCTCTTTTTTTACTGTTCTCTGGGCTTTCCTGACTTAAATTTTGTGCTTCTTTAACTTCCCATTTTTCTTAACTTTCTTTTCTAAATCTGTTTTGTCATATTTTTTCAAGTTTCCATTTAATAATTTAAATTATTTCTATTACCTCAGTTTTCATTTTAAATTTTGAAAGTCTTCCTTTTTCATAACATCTATTCTTGTTCTGTTATTTCTCTAAATGCACTAACATACGCAGCCTTATTTTGTTCCAATTATTTTTCTTTTACATTATCTTTGATAGTATATGCCCCATCCCTCAAATGTTTGGCAACTTTGGCTGCTGCGAACTCATGGTGAAGTTGTTTCCACTAGGTTTCTTTCAAGAGACCGACAGTTTCACTGGGAAGATTCTGGAGCTTGGCTTTTAGACATTCTTCTTCTCTTAAGCTCTCAGGATTTCTCTGTGCAGACAATTACATTCCCATCTCCCATCAGCACAATGAGATCCAGTACTCTGGAAGCTGTGTGTATGAAGTTGGCTAAAGTTGCCATGTTGATGTCTCAGTATTTAGAAGAGAAAAGTTTATCAAATACATACTTTTTAATTGGGGCTTTTTTCCACACCTGGAGTTTTCCACTTTGAACAGTGGTGACATTTTGGAACAATGACCATTTGTTATAGGTGGCTATGCAGAGTCCTGTAGTGTGTTTAACAGCATCCTTGGCCTTTCCTCACCAGATGCAGATAGCATCCATTTCTTTAGCTCTAGTAATTAAAAAATGTCTCCAGATATTGCTAAATTTCATGTAGGGAAAAATGTTATTTGTTGGGAAGCATTGTTCTATATCTACCAGTTTGGAGACTATCTGCCTCTTTGTTAACAATAAGCATTCATTTTTGTTCTGGCTTTGGTGAACATTATATCCATACTTACTCAGAGGATCTGGGGTTTTAACTGTTTCTTAAATAAACATTCCACTAACCCTTCTGTCATTAGCCTCACATTTGCACGTTTTTGCTGCAGTACCTGGGCCAATCAATTCCTGTGCCTTTGGGATTTCCATAACGGGTTTTCCCTTAGCTTTTTCCATTGCTGATTTAGGTTCCCACTTTCTTGAGCCTGCTAAATCAATTAGCATATCCATCTGTTCACCAGCTGCTGAAATTCTGGTCCTATTATCTCCTGTCCTTTTCTTTGTTGTACTGAGTTTCTGCCTTTGTTTAGCAAATGTCTTTACAGTCATCAGAGTTAAAGGGGGATTTTAGGAAAGGGAAGTGTATACATATGTATTTTTTCTCACCCACATATGTATTCTTGCTCACTGACTTTAATAAAAAGATGAGTTCATTATTTTTAAGTCATGGAAATTTAGTCTGTGAGGTAACTTGGCAGGGGACAGAATAGAACATGGGATGGTAGTTTCTCAACAGAAAGAATTGTAAGGGACAAAGGATAGTAATACATACATTGCACCCACCAAGTCCAAGACTTGGTGCATACTTACTGGATATGTGTTGAATAAATGAATGTTGACTAGTTTGTATGATAGTTTTATGATTTCAATCTAGTGGATAAAATGCTCCTAAGGCCACCAAATTAAACTGTTGGCACAAAAATAACACTTGAAGGAGAGGAAAAGAGCCTATTCCTTAACCTGCACTTTTGTCTTGTGGTTGGATTATGTTGTGGAGGAGTTTCTCTGTTCTCCAGAATGGGACTTAGCAAAGCAAGGTACTAATCTCTCTTTCATGTTCCAGGAGTCAGTTATTTAGTCTGTCTAAATATTTCCTATATCAAAAAAGCAGGGAATAACTGAGTCTCAAGGAAGCATCTCAGTGTGGTGGTCCATGTAACCCATCAATGCTTCACACGGTTGCTGCTTTTATGACCCACCTTCCTACTTGTCTATTATGAAGGAGAATGGATCTTTCTGTCTCACCCCTTTAACAATTCCAGGTTCAGTCCTCTCTTAAGTTTATATTACTCTCCAGTCAGTGAGAGGAATGGAAGGAGGAAAGGTAAGTCTATTGACTGTGGAACATCTTTTTAACAAAACTATGGAAACACATTCAGGAGAACAGATGAAGTTATGACTGGCAAGGTTTTCACTTTATGCCAAAGTATACTCATTTTATGATTCAGAAACATGATTTTTTATTATTTAAATTATTTATTCATTTATCTTAATTAAATACTTTATTTATTTACATTTCAAAAGTTATCACCTTTCTTAGTTTCCCCTCTGGAAAATCCCTAACCCATCCTTCCTCCCCTCTGTTTCTATGAGTGTGATCTCCCACCCACCTACCTACTCGCTCCTCCTCTTCCTGACATTCCCCTACACTGGGGCGTCAATCCTTCACAGAACCAAGGGCCTCTCCTCCCATTGATTCTCCACAATGCCATCCTCTACTACAGATGGGTTTGGAGCCATGAGTCATTCCATGTAGTTGGTTGGTGGTTTAGTCACTGGGAATTCTGGGTTGTCTGGTTGGTTGATATTGTTATTCTTCCTATGGGTTGCAAACCCCTTCAGCTCCTTTGGTCCTTTCTCTAACTCCTCCACTGGGGACCCTATTCTCAGTCCAATGGCTGGCTGTGAACATCCACTTCTCTATTTGTCAGGCACTGTCACAGCCTCTCAGAAATCAGCCATATCAAGCTCCTGTCAGCAAGCACTTCTTGGCATCAGCAATAGTGTCTGGGTTTGGTATCTGTGTATGGGATGGACCCCCAGGTAGGTCAGTCTCTGGATGGCCTTTCCTTCAGTCTCTGCTCCACACTTTGTCTCCATATTCCTCCCTTGAGTATTGTGTTCCCCCTTCTAAGGAGGACTGAGCATCCTTTGGACTTCCTTCTTCTCGAGCTTCATGTGGTCTGTGAATTGTATCTTGGGTATTCCAAGCTTTTAGACTAATATCCACTTATCAGTGAGTGCATACCATGTGTGTTCTTTGGTGACTGGGTTACTTCACTCAGGAAGATATTTTCTAATTCCATCCATTTGCTAAGAATTTCATGATGTTTTTCAATAGCTGAGTAGTACTCCGTTGTGTAATTATACCACACTTTCTGTATCCATTCCTCCATTGAAGGATATCTGAGGTCTTTCCAGCTCCTGGCTATTATAAATAAGGCTGCTATGAACATAGTGCAGAATATGTCCTTGTTATATATTGGAGAATCATTTGGGTATAGGCCCAGGAGTTGTATACCTGAGTTCTCAAGTAGTATTATGTCCAGTTTTCTGAGGAAATGTCCAGACTGATTTCCAGAGTGGGTGTACCAACTTGCGATCCCAACAACAATTGAGGAGTGTTCCTCTTTCTCCACATCCTTGCCAGCATCTGCTGTCACCTGAGTTTTTTATCTTAGCCATTAAGACTGATGTGAAGTGGAATCTCAGGGTTGTTTTGGTTTGCATTTCCCTGATGACTAAGGATGTTGAACATTTCTTTAGGTGTTTCTCAGCCATTCGGCATTCCTCAGTTGAGAATTCTTTGCTTTAGGTCTGTACCCCATTTTTAATAGGGTTATTTGGTTCTCTGGAGTCTAACCTGAATTCTTTGTATATTTTGGATATTAGCTCTCTATCAGATGTAGGATTGGTAAAGATACTCTCCCCAATCTGTTGGTTGTTATTTTGTCATATTAACAGTGACCTTTGCCTTACAGAAGCTTTGCAATTTTATGAGGTCTTGTTTATCGATTCTTGATCTTAGAGCATAAGCCATTGGTGTTCTGTTCAGGAAATTTTCCCCTGTGCCCATGTGTTCGAGGGTCTTCCACACTTTGTCTTCTTTTAGTTTCAGAGGATCTGGTTTTATGCGCAGGAACTTGATCCACTTGGGCTTGAGCTTTGTACAAGGAGATAAGAATGGATCGATTTGCTTTCTTCTACATGCTCACCTCCAGTTGAACCAGCACCATTTGCTGAAAATGCTATCTTTTTTCCATTGGATGGTTTTGGTTCCTTTGTCAAAAATCAAGTGCCCATAGGTGTGTGGGTTCATTTCTGGGTCTTCAATTCGGTTCCATTGGTCTATCTGTCTGTCTCTGTACCAATATCATGCAGTTTTTTATCATTATTGCTCTGTAATACTGCTTGAGGTCAGGGATAGTGATTCCCCTAGAAGTTCTTCTATTGTTAAAAATAGTTTTCACTATCCTGGGTTTCACTTCTTAATCTTCTTCTTTCAAAGAAAAGAGAGGGAGTGAGGGAGGGAAAGCAAGAGAAACGGAGGGTGAAAATACTGTTTTTAGGAATCCCCCAATATGAACTATTCTCATTTTACATAAGTATATATTACAAAATAGAACTTTATGTGTCTTCCTATTATCTTTTCCTACAACATTCCTATCATGTTTGTAGCTTAAGTATTGCAAACATAGAAGTTACTGATGTTCTTGGAAACATTTTAAGTCTATATTTTCTGAAATGCCATAGAATCTCATTGCTGCCTACTCCAATGGTATATATGTGGACAGATAATCTAATTGCTTAAAAATAAATATATGCTGTCCTTTAAGGGTGAGTATATTAGCATTTGTGTTTACCTACACATTCCAAGTAGATTTTCTATCAGCTTAATTTCCTAAGTGATTTCCATGAGAAAAGAGCACTGATAACTTATTTTGAATATATAATATGAGTAAGGATGAAATTTTTGCTGGATTAATGTCTTAGACATTGCAGCTGTTTTTTATTGCAGCACAATCTGGCATTTACTGACTTATATAAACTGGATGTTTAATGGACCTGACTTCTTTGTTACTTATTTATGCATTTACTTGCCAGTACTAGGGATTCAACTCAGGGCCTCACAGAAGCTATGCAGCACTCCACACATGGCACACCACAATTCCTTCTGTTACTAGAAACTTGGAGACTGAAGGTGCAAAGTGTGTTTAGAATAAGCATACAGTACTTTTCTGTTTATAACTGACTTATTTTACTTAAAAGTTTCAAGGATTGCTGTTGTTGTATCCTGCATCAGGAGTTCCTACATTTTTAAGTTTGAATAGTACTGATCATATTGCATTGATACATATACCACGATGTATTTTTCTATTTATCTTTCAATGGATTATTGTGAGCTTTCCACATTTTTTGATATGATTATGTGTACAGTTATCTGAGTTCATTCTTCAATTGTTTTGTGTACAGTATATGCCTAGAAGTGGATTCGCTGGATCATATGGTAAGTCCATTTAACTTTTCAAAACACTTCTCACGATAGCTGCACCACCAAGATTTTTACCAACAATGCATAGGGGCTGCAATTTCTCTACATCTTTAGCAACATTTACTTTCTGATTTTCTTTTTCAAACAAAGCTATTGCTAATGGGCATGAAGTGTGTTCTCATTATGATTTCGATTTGCATTTCCAGGATTAGTAATTGTTTACTTTTATTTTTTCATTTTATTTTTTGAAGTCATATTTTAACTAAAACTTTTCTTTCTGCCCTTTCCTTCTTCCAAAATTCCAGATGTACCACTCTGTGCTCTCTTTCAAATTTCAAATTTCATCCTTCTTTTTTGTGTATGTGGTCATTAGAAAGATGTTCATCCAAATTCTTGGCCTATTTTTAAATTAGTCTTGAGCTTTTTGTTGTTCAAATTTCTTCTTCTTCTTCTTCTTCTTCTTCTTCTTCTTCTTCTTCTTCTTCTTCTTCTTCTTCTTCTTCTTCTTCTTCTTCTTCTCCTCCTCCTCCTCCTCCTCCTCCTCCTCCTCCTTCCTTCTTCTTCTTCTTCTTCTTCTTCTTTCCCTTCCTTTCTTCCTCCTCTTCTTCTTCTCTCCCCCCCTCCTCCACCTCTTCCTCTTCTTCCTCCTCATCCTTCTCTTCTTCCTTCCTTCCTTGTTCTACTACTGTAAGTGTCAATGTGTGTAAATGCACACATGTGGTGTGAATGTTCTCAGAGAACAGAAGTAGGTGTTTTATTCTCTGAAACTGGAGTTACAGGTGATTGTGATCTGCCTGATATGGGGTCTGGGTCCCAAACTCAGGTTCTCTGGAAGAACACTGAGATTTCTGAACTATTGACTTATATCTCTAACTCCACAGATATTCTTTATACATTTGGATAGTGACCTCTTATTTAATACATAGAATATGTTCCATATCATCTAATTTGATGACATTGTTGTGAATGTGACATGGAAAGCATAGTGAGCAAGGTAAAAAATAATTTAGATCACATAAAAGTTAGGGAGGCAAAGTTTAAACAGAGGCAGAAGGAACACCCATTCAAAGTCTGCCCCCACATGTGGCCCATACATATTCAGCCACCCAATTAGATAAGATGGATGAAGCAAAGAAGTGCAGGCCGACAGGAACTGGATATAGATCTCTCTCCCTGAGAGACACAGCCAGAATACAGCAAATACATAGGCGAATGCTAGCAACAAACCAGTGAACTGAGAACGGGACCCCCGTTGAAGGAATCAGAGAAAGGACTGGAAGAGCTTGAAGGGGCTTGAGACCCCATATAAACAACAATGCCAAGCAACCAGAGCTTCCAGGGACTAAGCCACTACCCAAAGAGTATACATGGACTGACCCTGGGCTCCAACCTCATAGGTAGCAATGAATAGCCTAGTAAGGGCACCAGTGGAAGGGGAAGCCCTTGGTCCTGCCAAGATTGAACCCCCAGTGAACGTGATTGTTGGGAGGAGGGCAGCAATGGGGGAGGATGGGAAGGGGAACACCTATATAGAAGGGGAAGGGGAGGGGTTAAGGGGATGTTGGCCCAGAAACCAGGAAAGGGAATAACAATTGAAATATAAATAAGAAATACTCAAGTTAATAAAGATAAAAAAAAAAGTTCTGTAAGATTTTAGTGTATCAAAGGACACTATCAACAGAATGAAAGTCTGACCACAGAATGGGGTAAAGTTTTTGCATTTCATTGTTCTCTATAAAATTAAATAAGTCTTGTTTCTAAGAAGCCTCCTGAATTTCCTGGGCTTTTCTCTTTTTCTTGTTACTTCCCTTGTATTATGTTCTTTAAAATACATATTCACGTACAGAAATGTTCTCTCTTGAACTACATGAAAATATACAGCCCTTGAATTGTGCATGGTTAACGTTGAGCTTATCTTTGGAATTAATTTTGTTTACTGTTGCATCAACAGAGAGATCATTTTTGTAAAGAAAATTGCTACTAGGGTGTGTCTTAACAGTCCAGGTTTTAGTTCCCATTAAATATTTACATCATGATGTAGACATATAAATATGAAAACTGTGATCACTAAGAGGACTAGCAGTGAGTAGAATTTAAACAAAGCAACAGTGTGTAGCAGAATGGCTTCTTCCTGTTTTTACTCTTTAAAAGTCCAATGTAGACTTTTTTTATGTCCTTGTGCTAAAAAAAAAGAAGAAAGAATTTTTAAAGAGGAGGTTTCATTTCTGTGATTTTATTGAGCCCTTCGTCCAGTTAGACAGACCTTATAATTCTCAACAAATATAAACATGCCAAAAGAATTACAAAATGGTGATTTCATAGATATTGAGAATTCTCATGATAGAGTGTATGATACTTTGGGAAAAAAAGTTGAAATAACTTAGAAGATATTTTAGTTTTGTTTTCAATAAAATGACTATTAAAATTCAGCTGTAAATAAGGATTTAGAGATTTATTAGATTTAGCATTAAAATGAAAATAACCCTATGAAGTCATATCCTTAAATGGAATTTTTCCAGCTCTGTCACTCAACTTTAATGATTTAAGTTTGACCTGACAGCTTACTGTTTGTACATATGTATAAATCTTTAATATGGTTACCAAATACTCTACTGTCCATTAAAAGACATTTTATATCTGACCATTTCTTGATGGAGGAAAAGCCAAGTGAGTTTGAAACATTTGATTTTTACTAGAAAGTTGGGTATGTGGAGGGCTTTATTATAAGTCCATTGTGAATACTTAAAAGAAGACCAATTAGTATAAAATGTTCAAAAATAAGTCATAACAAAATATAAGAATGACAAGAATAGGAAATGTCCTATTCTTTTTTATTACGCAAGGGAGTTTTTGATTTAAAGGGCCGTATTGTACTTTTATGAAGCATATCCTTATAAAATATAATTTTCTCTAATAGAAATGGTTGCACAAGCATTAGAGCCTAAGTTTGGATATTAGTGCTAATGATACCAAATAATAATAATGACGATGATAAAGCTGGACATCAGTATTTCATCATGTCTTTAGTTATGTACACAATGGTGGTCCCATCAGGCTCCAATGGGTAGTTTTAAGCCCATGTGCACACAAACAGCTTCAGTTAATTTGATTGTTTATAAAACAAAATAAAAAACATGAGTGTGGTTTTTAAAAAAGTATATATATAATACATATATATATATACACACACACATATATATATATACATGTATACATATATAGACATGTACATTTCTCAAAGAATAAATTTAACACTAAAAAACTATATCTAAAAGAAGAGAGATATTTACTCAGATATAACCATCCTCAATTACAGAAAAAATGAAAAAAAAGAAACCCACTGATAAACCTTTAGTATTATAGAATAATGCACACACTTCCTTATAACTTTGATAAAACCCACAGAATATGTAACAGCAAAACTTTATATGAACTGTGGACTCTCAGTGATAATGATCTGTCAATACATGTTCATCAACTGTAAACTATACACCAATCTGATAGGTGGTTGAAATAGGAGCAGCTTTGTAAGGATAGTTGGCATGTTGGAAGACTTTGTGTTTCCCAGTCTATTTGCTATGAACTGAAAATTGGTCTATAGCTAATATCTATTTAATACCCAAAAACATTTAGAATCTAACACTGATGTCATGAAAATGGGGTTAATATTCATAGTGGCCTTTTTAAAAAGGCTTTGAAATAGGAGGAAATATTATATTTTGTATCATTACCTATTGTCTATTCTGAGACATGGACAATTTAATTTGCCCTACAGAATAAGCTGTTGGAATCCACTGTTAAAATAGATGTAGAGATGAAACAGGGTTTAATTCATATAGTTTTCAGGAAAAGATGATAAAATGAAAATTCCTAAAAGCAAAGACAATTAAAATGAGAAATGGAAAAGAGAGCAAAGCCAAAGTATCTCATGTGTTAGAAATTTCTTCAACCTTCATTTGAAAATAACCTGAGATTTTATCTATAGTATCAGAGCCAGGAAGACGGTGCCAAAATGGAGAAGACATGGGCTATTAAAAATGACTAGTTGTCTATTCAAATTGCAATGACTTTCCATTCATGTCATCCACACTCCCAGAATGAGATGACAGTCTTACTATCTGCCATCTTGTTTTAGAAAATGGCAAGATCTGGGCACCAGGTCAGGCATCCTAAATATAAACATTTGGAGACTTAGTCTGAGCTTCAAGATGGCCTGTGGAAATCTCTTAGACAGATTCTCATCTTCTGTGGGTAAGTATCCAAATTTCCCCGCTTTCTCATGAAACAGCTGGTAGGGTTAGGGATTCTACTGAAACTGGAGTAATCGGAATTTCCCAGGGATATGTATATTATCAAAAGCCTCCAAGAGACTCTGGCACTCCTTAGAAAGGATAAACGTCCCCTCTACAAATCACAATCTTTACCTATTTTATGATAAGTGTTTTAATATTGCAAAAACAGAAATGATATGCTATGAAACACCTCAAGTAATCTGGTTACCAAAGTGTCATTTTTATAGAAATCAAAGCTAAAACTTTTAAATGAAGACATGATAACTGAAGTGATTATGGCCCCCTATCATATTGCCTTATTTTCTTGATGTAGATAAATTAATTCACCTAAATTCAGTGAATCTACTGGAGAACCTATTGTCAGTAAAATACAGACAGTTCACTTGAAGAGAGATAGTTCAGCTTTTACTAATCAGTATTAGCATACGTAAAGTATATGAAATACAAGTGACTCGAAAGAACAACCTCTTATTTTTCCATCATGTATCTTATCTATCAAGTAACAATATGCTTTCTATCCTCTGTCAAATATACTTGATTTCCACAACTGTACAGATTTGGGTGCTGACATACTTACTCAGCTAATTTAAGAAGACTTTCGGCCATCTTGACTAAGAAAAGCCAGTGTATGTTTTTCTACACTGTATTAGAGTTTGAACACTACACTATATATTTGAATAGCCTCCAATCTGATTTGGGAATTGAGGCACAAAAAAAAAGGTGGGGAAAAAAGAGCATTTCTTAGGCAATAGAGACACTTCCATAAAACTCTCCCGTGGCCTTCTTGTGGGACTAATTGCTTCTTTCTAGTTACTGCCATTAACATTTTATGAGCACTGTTACATGAGGACTGATTTTATTATTGTTCTTAGAGGATTAGTGGGCCTCTGTTAGTTTGAAATGCCTTCAAGGTCATTGGCTGTGCCCCGCCCCCATAGCCCTGTGACCTTATGAGCCCTCACAGCTTTGCACTGTGCCTATGAGGAGGTTTGCCAGAATTCAGCTAAACAGGTTGGCAATAAATAGCTTGTCTTAGTGACCAGGCTGTCCTTGCCTCTCGACAGCTCTAGGCCTATATCTACAACTTTTCCATAATTTTTTCAACTTCCACATGAATTTGATTTACCTTCTACTCCCCAAAGTTGTATAATTTGCTTGAAACAAAGCACATTGCCGGAGACATTCCTCCACCAACACTCTCAGGCTCTTCTTCCCATCACTTGCTTCCTCTCAGAAATGGCAGAATGGGAGTCACTTAACATAAAAGCACATTTTAAAAAATGCGGAAACATGGAATTTATTGTTAGTTAACTCTGGAACCACATTCCAGCTTTAACACCCACTAACTATGTGACCTTGGACAAGTCAGTTCTCTTCTGGTCATCCACCTCACCATGATGAAATGGATGCTATGTGTAACTAAGAAAGTGGACATGAATTTGACTTTGTTCAGAGTCACATAACTTCAAGAAGTAAGAGCAAATACTACAGTTCGCTATGTCAATAAATCTTACCTAAAAGTGGGCACACAAGAATAAGGCTAAAGCTGTAATTAGTAAAGAAGCAATTCTCTGTTATATATGCCAAGAAAGGGTGATTGGTTTTATATTCTGTGGCTTGGATAATATCTGTGGGATGCTACCTGTGTGGTTGTCTGAGCTCAAACATGATGTCGATTTTATCATTTTCTACCATAGTCATGTAACAGTCTTGTTTAATTTTGATGCTTGATGAAATTGTTCATGTTCATCAGTAAAACACCCATTGCTTTCTGGAACATTGCTTAGAGTGCCCACCAGCTCCAGGATGCCAGTGGATACATTTCCTTTATTGTTTCTATTGATGTATATTAATATGCAAAGTGATGAGTTTCATAATAGAATTTTTGTTCAGAACTTTATACTCTGATCATAGTCATCCTCATTACCATTTTCAGTGTCCTTCCTGTGGTTTTAATCCTCTTCTTGTTTCTAAATACTTTTCCTTCTTCCTATGAATAACATATACAGCATAGGTTCCATGGGTATCCTTGGCTTATAGGCAACATGCCTGCCTGACCAATTTTTTTTAAATGTTTGTAATGACTCCAGGGAATATAAAATTAACAATTCGGTTCACATCATATTTCTCTTGGACAGGTCTACTTTAAATCAGGAGTCTATTCAGGCCAATTTTACTTGTAGGACATTTATGTAAATAAAGTTTTATTGAAACCTAGCCATACAATTTGATTATTCATTACGTGTGATACTTTCTGTTTTTAACCTCCATGGTGATTAGGAAACTTTCATTTCCCTACTGACCTTTCAGTAATGGTTGAATTAATTAGTTGACACAGAAATCCCATGGCCTGTGAATTCCCAAGTATTTACTATCTGTCCCTTTTTTCTAGACTATCAAAGAAAATTTGTGCTTTAAATTTATTAAATCCATTGAGTATTTTTATGCAATATATGTGATTATATATACATATTCAATAATAATTGGATATATTCAGGTTATCCCTATATTAAACTTCCCCAGCAAGGTAGTAAGGAATCTATTTATTGTATCACATCAGTTTCCTTATCAGAGTGGGTACTGATGCCTAGTGTGGTGGCTCATGCCCTAAATCTGAAGGAGGAAGAGGCAGCAGGATCTCTTTGAGTTCAAGGCCAGTCTGATCTACAAATGAGCTTACAGAACAGCCAGGGATGTTACACAGGGAAAGCCTGTTTTGAAAAACCAGAGAGAGACAGAGACAGACAGACAGAGAGAGAGAGAAAGAGAGAACACTATTTCCTCACTGATGATCTTCACCATCCAATGCCATGACCTATGGAGGGGGTAAATCCTATCAGCACTTTTATGCATATTCTTATCAGCTTAAAATATAAAGATATGTACCTGTTGTGAGTGAGCTGTGGCCATGCTAATTAAACAAAAATGTATATCTCAATCTCAACCTGTGCTTTGCAAGCTTTACTTGGAAGCCACTGTTCCTGCAGAAATCAGTGTCTTTCTGTATGGAAAGTCCCTTTCTATGTTATCAGAGAAGCATATCTAACATGTGGTCTCCTTTGATGAACTCGGGTGGTGAAGCCAATCGGCACAAATGATTATTATATTCTTCATTTCTCTACTGACGTTTCATCTTTTCTGTTGTTGTCAATTATCCTTTGTGAAGCATTACTCATTTTGTGGGGGTGTGTATGTCACGAAAGCATGTTTGGCATCACATTGAAAATTATGGCTTCTAAGCCTTCTTAAATTACACTTGAACAGTATTTTCTTGGAAGTCATTATGATTTTTGGTTCCTCCTAACCTTTGCCACTGGGGATCAAATAGCACTGCTCAACGTTTCCATTGCTGCATTTTATAATGGTGGTAATGTAAGAATTTACTGGCGACTTTATACATAGAGACAAAAGCATGCCACTTTATGAAGCCATTAAACACCATGGATTTTCCCACATGAGAGATCAAGCTTATTGTATTTCTCGAGCCTCACAGTCATTACCCCCAGCCTAGCTCCATTGTGTGAGATGGTGTGGTTGGCCCAGCCAGACTCTAACCAGAAGTTGTTAGCATCTTGGCTGCAGCCAAGCCATCTAAACCAAGGCATAGCTGCAGAGACAACACGCCCCTCTTCTCCCCACTGCTTGTTACTGTGGGACACCTGGCCTATAAGTAGGAAAGGTTATTAGATTCGCTTTCGACAATAGAAGCTTTTCAATGGCTAACAATGCACTTTTTAACAACAGAGATTAAAGTGAAAAACATGACAAGCAGAGAGCAGTCTGCCTTTGTGTGCAGACATCAGACATTTTCAGCCAAGGAAGGCAAAAAGCCACATGATAAAAACTTGAACTTGAAACTTCTAGGGCTCGCCAATTAGATGCTTATCTCTTCTTTTATGGGTTTTAAACAAAATTTCTAAAGGGTAAAATATGGTTTCATTACTAAAATGCATTTGTTATGGAAATAGGAGGCTGGTAAAATACATGGGGAAGATGATTAACATGAAAAATGTTTAAATAGTATACCTTTATGTTTGCAAGATCTTAAACATTCAGAATGATACTTTTTCATCGACGGGGAGCTGTGGTATTCATTAAGGATCTCTTTGGGGGTAATTTAGTTATTAAAATCAATCACATTTTATGGAAATCCTGAAAACATTTCTTCGATTTGAAGGTTTGTGTTCTCAAAAAGTTAATAGTACTCTGAATCTGGAGGTATTTACTGTGTGGTTTTAGTCACTGATATAACTCTAAAAATATGTGAAGCTGCCTGTGAGATACAAATCATCCAGCTGCCAAATGTCCTGGTTTCTTCTTCAACGGAAGAAAAGGCAAGATTCTTTCTGATGGTGAGCAGGTAGAGACACAGGAGTCACCGGGGCTGCTTTGGGACATCCAACAGAACACCACAACATGCAGCAACATCTAGTTACATAGTGAAAAGTGGCATAAGGCTGGGGAGACAGCTTAACGGCTAAGAGTATTTGCTCAAGCATGAGAACAAGAATCTGAATTCCTAGCCTGCACATAAAAAGCTCATCATGACTAATTGGGGGCAGAGGCATGAAGATCCTGAGAGCATGTTGCATAATAGTGAGCTTCTGGTTCAGTGAAAGAATCTGCCCCAAAGCAAGAGGAGAGGAGATATGAAGATATATGTGATGGTGTTATTGAGAATCACTCCAGAGGCTCATTGTTTGGATGCTTAATCCACAGTTGACGAACTTTTGGGGGAGGATTAGGAGGTGTTGCTTTGCTAAGGTAGGTACAACCTATTTGGAGGAAGAGAATCACTAGGGATGGGATTTGAATTTCAAAACCTTATGCCTCAGGATCTCTCTCTCCCCCCTTCCTCCTTCTCATCTCCTCTCTCTCTCTCTCTCTCTCTCTCTCTCTCTCCCTCCTTTTCCAAAAGAACAAGATGTAGCTTCCAGGTACTTCTCCAGCATTGAGCCTGCCTGAGTGCTACCATGCTCCCTATGATAATAATGAACTAACAGAAACTGTAAGAAATACCTCAAATTAATGCTTTAGTTTTTAAGAGTTGGATTGGTCATGGTGTCTCTTCACATGCTTCACAACAATAAAACATTGACTGTGGCCTGACATGTTCATCTACGGCTATAAGTGCACTCACAAGCATGCACCACACATACCATGCCTATATAAATGTATATAACACACATATACACAAATTAAATAAATGAATGGAGAAAAAATTCATTGGCATAACATTTGGGCAGAGCTAAGTCTCATTTAGTCAGGGACTTCAGAGCTATTGATTATCCAGATAGTTTACCCAGGGTATGAAGATTCACAGAATATGAGGATCCACCTAGTGACCTCTGACACAATCAAGTGTTTTTCATTTCCTTTCACAGTTCCCCCAGAGAGCTGGGCCCATTCCACTGTGAAATGTAATCACGCTGTGGGCATGGTCAACACCTTTGATTTTTATAATGCTCACTACACATAAATTTTCCTTAGAATCCTGACGCTCAATGGGAATTCCTTTAAGTATTTGAAAAATGTAAGCAACCCAGTTGGTGTTAGAATCTGAGGGAAGTCATTAGACCTGTTGAGAAGAACTGGCTTTTTTTAAAAAAAATTCACTTTACATTTGAATGCAAGCCCTTCTCTCTCCTCTGAGAAAAGAGAGTCTCCCCCTGATGCTAGACAAGGCAACCCAGTTAGGAGGAACAGGATCCACAGGCAGCCAACAGAGTCAGAAACATCCCCAATCTTGTTTTTGGAGTGCTTTCCATATTAAGACCAAGCTGCATATTTGCTACACATGGGGGGAGGACCTTGGTCCAACCCATGAATTTTCATTGGATGATGGTTGACCAAGTTGAGTCCTACTCCCCATGGGCAAGATTGATTACTAATGATACTCTGTTACGCTTGCAGACAGGAACCTAGTATAATTGTCCTCTGAGAGACTCCACCAAGCAGCTGACCAAAACTGATAGAGACCCACAGCCAAACATTAGACAGAGCTTGGGGAATCTTGTGAAAGAGTTGGGGAAAGGATTGAAGGACATGGAGGGCAGAGGGAATCCACAAGAAGATTAAGAGAAAACTGGCTTTTTATGACTTTTATTTGCTAACAAAATGCTGCCAAATATTGCTGGAAGGACAGCCCAGTGATGAGTGGGAAAACAGGCATTTTAAGGTCTATCTCCTGAAGCCTGATATGGCTGTTTCCTGAGAGGCTCAGCCACAGCATAACAAATACAGAGGCAAATGCTAGCAGCAAACCATTGAACTGAGAACTGGGTCCCTGTTGGAGGAATTAGCGAAAGGATTGAAGGAGCTGAAGAGGCTTGGAACCCCATAAGAACAAGTCCTGAGCTCCTAGGGACTAAACCACTACCCAAAGACTACACATGAACTGACCCAGGGCTCCAGTCGCATATGTAGCAGAGAGTGTCAGGGTGGGGAGGCGGGAAGGGAGGGTTGTTGGGGAGGGAAAACACCCTTATAGAAGAAGGGGAGAAGGATGGGATGGGGACTTATGAACAGGAAACCGGGAAAGGGAATAACATTTGGAATGTAAATAAAAAATATCCAAAAACAATCTCCTGAAACAAAACAAAACAGACTTGATCCAATCTTCCTGCATAGTTCAGGCTACACATAGTTTCAGCGTCTGACATAAAATTCATAGTACTGTAAGACACTCAAAATATAATAATGTGTCATTCTTTTCTTAACTTTCTTGTTTCTCTTAGCTGCTGTATGAAAATGTGGTGAAACATAGTTTTTGTTTGCTTCATTTTTTGTCATTTTTTGTTTGTATATGTTTGCATTCAGATTTAGGAGCACAAAGAGGAAATTACAAAGCACCAAATGCCTTTCTTTAAAAACACTGGAAATTATGTGTTTAGCAAAGCATTCAAATGCCAATTCTACTTGACTTATGAAAATAACCAGACCCCAGTTTCTCAGGACTCTGATACTAATTTTTCTTTAGTTTCCTGGATATCCATTCCCAGCACCACCTAGAGTCATTTGGAACCAAGAATTACCAACTTGCTCATCCTTCAAACTTTCCAGGTATCTATACAATCAGTGTTTGGTCAATCCTGAATTCAGTCTTCTCTTGCTGACTCAATCCCTCAGCCATGCTTGGAATTGTGAGGGGTCAGATTTAAGAAGAACCAAGTAGAAAATAAATTTTAATTTCATAGAAAATTTTTGGTATCTCTACATTGTAAATATCTGAATACTGTAGGATTTATGAGGTACCAGGAAATACACTACATCACACAATACAAGTTAATGCAATCCATGAAGTTTCAATGCCCTTTGGAGTGTCTGAAGCCAGCATTTACAAATACGGTTTTAAATAGAGGATAACTAAATGGATATTATTATTCTGCTCTGAGCCTGCTAAGGAATTCTCAAGAATGTTGCATTAATTGGTTGTCAAGGTAATGTCTGTGAAGGTGGCAGAAAGTGTCACTAAGGCAAGTAAAAAAATTTAAACCTTTCCGACATACTCTGGAAATCCTCAAGCAAAAAGAAATTCCTACAACCTTTTGATTGCTTCTCTCTTTCAGTTTCAATCCTCTTTTCCATTTCACTGTAGATGATGAAACAAAACAATATTCTTTAAAATAAATGAATAAATAAAAACCCTTTCTTTAGAAAAGTTGAGCTCAGGGTCAGTGTTTTTCTTTTCTTTTTCTCTTTTCCATAGACAACTCTTTCTTTTAGTTTATGTCCTCTGGGCTGATTCAAATTAGAAGAGTATTTTGGACTCGGCAAAGGACACATGGCGGAATAGCCTAAATTGGAAATGCATGTTTCATGATAACCAACATTTCCACTCTGGCTGGGCATTTCCAAGTGCTGTAAAGCACCTCTATGACATGAACTAATCCAGAGACCCTCTGGAGACTCAGCAGAGAAACTGAGGCTATGAAAGTGATTACAGGGCCATTAAGCATAAATGGTGGAAAAGAAATTACATTTGAATTTTTTATGTTTTGCTTTCATATAAATAGCATAAGACAATGGAAAGAAAAGACCATCTGGGTTTGGATTTCATAAAACGAAGCTCACATCTGCTTTGCTATGTCATATAAATATTCCCTCATTAGAGAGTTCAGGCTATGAAACACTTTGGTCAAAAAAAAAAGCATTAAGAGCAAAGAAGGAGAGATTGCATTTCATGGACGCTGATTATGTTTAAATCCTCAGTTCTAAATATCAACCAGCAAACACCTCAGAGGATTTTATGTAACTTTATTTTTAGAAATCATAGCATCTTGGACTATGTTTTGTGCATTTTTTTAATTGGGAAAGCAGCATATTTAATGCTTCTTTTCCATTCAAATTAAGAGGACTCAATATCAGCTCAGCTTTTCAAAAGGGCTGGAATGGAAAAGTGGACATTTGTAAATAAATCACCTGACTCTATGAGCAGGAGCTTAATGCTGAGCTACTTGGGTCTCCTGTGATCTTTTCACCCACTCCTTATCTCACCTATGCTCTTTGAGCTCATCTACCTTTAGTTGTTATCATCTCAAACTTCATGGGATCTAAAGACTGTGGTAACTGGTCCAGATTTTGCTCTCTTAGACTGAAGCCCAGAGGGAAGAGTTACAGTTATATCTTATTGTTGCTGGATGGGTTACAAGCCAATATGGAGCTAATTACAAATTACAAGCCTGCAGAAGATGATGATCTGATTGGTTGGTGCCTAATCACATGTCCTACTCTTGAATCAAGAAAGTCAACATTATCTAAATCTGACTGTAATAACACTTGGCTCTCGTGGTTGGCAGTTTCTAAGATGGTCCCCAATGATCCTTGCCTTCTGCTATTTATGACATTGTATAACTCATTCTCCTTGAATGTAGACTGAACTAAGATACTCGCTTCTAACCAACAGAATATAGCAAAAATGATGGAATGTCTCTTTATTACATAAGATAATAGTGTCTGTCTTGTTAAAATTGCTCCAGTTTTCTTTGTTGGTATACATTCATGAAAAGAAAAACTGCTATGTTATGTTAGATGGGACCACTTGACCAAGAACTGAGGATGGCAACTGGTTAATAGCTTTTGTGGTATGATGATCCTTAGTCTAATCATCCTTAATGAACTAAGTCCCAGTAACCACAATGTATATGGAATCACAAGCAGATTCTTCCCCAGCTGAGCCAAGATTTCCGATGAGACCTCAACTTTAAGCCAATCACTTAATTGTCTTCTACCATTTTTAAAGGGTAGAAAACTGAAAGCACATATATATTAAACATCCCCAAAGCACATAAGGAATCAAACATCTCTATTAAAATGAGACCAGAAAAGGCAAAATGTGCCACTTGCAGAACATTTATTTTAAAAACCTTAAATGGTATGAATTATGATGATCTTCTCGTTTCTGCCTAGGAAATGTTACAATGTTAAAGCTTGAGTGTAATGTGTTTTTCCTAGAATGACTTGAGTATTTGTTGCCTTTCTCCTGGTGCTGCTTTTACAGGAGTCTTTAGAACCTTTAGGAAGTGGAGCCTAGTTGATTGAAGTAGGTACCTCCCTCGTTTTTTTGGTTTTTTTTTTTTTGTTTTTGTTTTGTTTTGCTTTGTTTTGCTTTTTTGAAAGTTACATCCTTTTCTGGTTCTGGCCTTCTATTTCTGCTTCCTGGTCTCTCACAATGTGAGCAGCTACTAGACCATCATCATGGCACCATAAGAGACTATTCTACTGTGCCCTTCTCAATATAATAAACTGCACACCTTTTGAAAGCATGAATCTAAATAAACTTTTCCTCCCTTTATAGTTGGTTCTGCATGTGTTTTGATTACAGTGAAGTGCAAGCTTACATATTACTTGATATTTATTTACTATTTTAAGGAATTTATGAGCAACACTAAACAGGAAACTTTTTCTAGGCAAATTGCTTATTTTTCCAAACATTTATCTAAATGGACTTGAGAGCCAGCTCAACATTCTGGTCCTCTAAAGGAGGAAGAAACAAGTCATTGCTACCAGTTATCTGCCCTATCTTCCTTTCCTAGCCTGCCCATTCAGATACCATTTAAAGATTTTTTTCCTAAAAGGTTTGTGGACCATCTCCACAATCTGTGTCAGCCATCTCCCATTCATCTCCCATTCATCTGTGATAGACTGTGTATATGATCTTTCTTTGAAACAGGTTCTGCATGTCAGGGACAGGTCATTAACATAGTACACCATCTTCCAATCAGCCATTCTGGCCTCTCTTCTCCTACTATATTAGCACCAGCAGCCAAGAAATTCCTTTCCCTGTATAAGTAGGATCACTGGAGGTTAGTAAATTGGCAAAGACTTAGGAATTCTTCCTATACCGACAGTGACATAATAAAGTAATTAAAAAATAGAGTAGGGGTTGGATGGCCTGGAGAATTTCTTTTTCATCATGAGAAGTTTCATGTTTGCTTCTCTTACTCTATTTTTGATTACAGAGACTTTCATTCATATTTTACTTCACCTATTCAATTCTGAACTATTTGAGTTTGTGACTTTATGTATATTAGTACATATTATTTTACTTCTCAGGAGTAAGTAGTATGAATTCATGTGTGTATGTACATGTGTATGTTCATGTGTATGTAGGTACATGGGTGTGTGTGGGCCCAATGTTGATGTCAGGATTCTACGTTGATTACTTTTAACCTTTATTCTTTTAAATCATGGTCTCTCTGTTAAACCAAGAGCTCACTGACATGGCTAGTTTCAATAGTCAGCTTGTAGTGTTCACCCCTGGACTCTACATTGCAGGGTATAATGCCCACCTGGCATTGATGAGAGGTCCAAACCTCCTTTTCTCTTGTTTCTCTGGAAACTATGTTTCTTTGATGCATATGAAAAAATTTAGGATTGTTCTTTGACAAGTTCATATAAGTATATAATGCATTCCAATTCTCTCCCATGCTCACTCTTGTTTCTTTCCCCTCCATTTTAACTGTTCTTCATCATTAACTTCTTCCTTCTCAGACTCATGACTTTTGATTTCGTTCTAAAAACTGCTTGGTCTATAGAACTCAAATCCGTATGACTACTATATTGCAAATTTTTAATACGTTTGTTTATAACTGCTTCAAAATTACTTTAAATCTCTTTGCTTATAGATTTGTTTAGATACAAGGTTCATAAGCTCTTTCTTCACACTCAGAGAGATCCTTCATAAATCTAAACCTACAGAGAATAGCGGACCTAAAGAAGACCTCAAATTCACAACTACAGTAACATGCCCCTTGTGATGGTTTATGTTTGTAGTTGTAAGTCCTGTGCTCTTATGAAAATCAAGACAAAATGATTAATGATCCAGTTGTTTCTCTTCCAGTCAATTTGAAAATACTACTGCCAAAATACCCACTAGCAACCCAAATAATACTTTAAGACAAATAAATTCTTCAAGATGCTATATAGGAGGGCCAAGATGTCTTGAAAGGTAATGTCACTAGTCATGAAGTCTGAAGATCCAAGTTTGATCCTCATAGTCCACACAGTGGAAGAGGAGAAGTGACTTTTGCGAATTGTCCTCTCACCTTCACAGATGTGTTGTGGCACATTTTCACTTTATGCCCAACACACACACACACACACACACACACACACACACACACACACAGAGAGAGAGAGAGAGAGAGAGAGACAGAGACAGAGACAGAGAGAGACAGAGACAGACAGACACATACAGAGACAGACAGAAACAGAGACGGAGACAGAGGCAGAGACTAAACACAAAGTTAAATATAAAGCTCTTCTCTGATCAAGGTAGAGAATAACAGAAATCTATGAATAGAAACTTATTTATGAAAAAGTTTGATGATATGACCATTTAGCCAAATAGCATCAGGATGTTCCCCTCTAGGACACATGTTTTCCCTAGCCATGGGTTTTAATGATATTTATAGTACCATGCAGCAATTCTCTCGAGTAGAACAGGACTCACATTTAACCAAGAAGTCGTTGGTTACTCCCATAATCTGTCTTGCTACTATTGTTAAATAAATGTTACCTGGCAGATGAGTTATACTATCAAGCATGATCCATAACTGGGTAAGACCAGTGAACACTAACAGGAGTTAGTGGGTATGGTGGTTTGAATAGATATGTTCCCCCATAGACTCATTTGTTTGAATGCTTGGCCCATAGAGAGTGGCCATATTAGGAAGTGTGGCCTTGTTGGAATATGTGTAGCCTTACTGAAAAAAGTACGTCACTGTGGGGGCAGGTTTTAAAGGCTCCTGTGCTCAAGATATTCCCAGTGTGGCACATAGTCGGCTCCTGACTTTGGACCAAGATATAGAACCCTCTGCTCTCTCTCCATCCCCAGATCTACCTACATGCTGCCATGCTTTCCACCATGATGATAATGGACTAAAACTCTGAAACTGTTAAGTCAGCCACAATTAAATATTTTTCTTTATAAGAGTTGATGTAGTCATGGTGTCTTTTCACAGCAATAGAAACCCAAGTTATGACAGTGGGTTATGTAAAAAAGAGACTTGAACTTAAGAAAGAGTTGGGAGATACACGGGGGTAATACAGTGGTGGTGGAGGGGTTGCCGGACAGAGGTAGAAAAGGATGGATATGATCAAGAAATATTCTATACATGTGTAAATTATTTGAAAGTTAAAAATGATGCTAAATAGATATCATTTAGTTCATGGCGTATTTGTCTTTTTCTCCTTTTTCACTTCCTTCTGTTCCTCCTCCTCTTGTTAATCCTTTTCTTTCTTTTCTGAGTTAATGTTACTTAAACATCCTTTCTTGATTTAATGGCTTTATAAGTAGTCTTTGTGGCCTGAACTGCAATTGCTTGTAGTGCAGAAGCCACCTATATCTTCATGAGTGTTTGTGTTTGTGTAAGTGTGTTCATTTGTGTAGATCGAGGCCAGAAGTCAATGTTACATGTCTTGTTATTGCTCTACATGTCTTGCTCTAGTGCGTTCCACATTCTTATTTGAAACAGCATCTCTTGCTGCTGTTGTTTGAATGAGGAATTCCCCTACAGGCTGGTATATTTGAGTGTTTGAGTCCCAATTTGTGGATTGTTTGATGCCAGGTTCAGTCTTTCCCTCTCTGTCTCAAGCTTATTGCTATAAAACCACCATTTCATTATGCTCACTGGTTGCTTAGTGGGGGCTACAGAAGGATCGCCTGTATAAGCCTCAAAAGCAGTGGACGATTCAATGGCAGGGGCTAAATTTATCTAAGAGGTCACTTGCCTGGTGTCTCTGAGCATTGATTCTTTCGGAGAATCAAAATATTACCTATGATTTCTTTGTGACTCCTTGGGCTTCCCTCCAGAATGATCATCCTCAGGTAAGTAGACTTGGAAACCATTCCAGTCATAAGCCAGCAAAAAGACATGAGGTAGAAACATAGATGTCTAGCCTTGACAGAAGAGCCTGAGACATATTTGAAAAAGAACATATGGGACAGAAAACAGTAATGATTCAGTCTTGAGGAAAAACAGAAAGTGTCAGTTAGGTACATATTGTTTTAGAAAAAAAAACACCTTGACTCACTAGACCTATGAAAAAGAACAAATATTTTGCAATTAAATTTAACAGGAAAAACTACCTTGATCTTTAGTGATACTTGTAGTAAAAAGTATGGATTCTATGAGGCAAGAGGTTTAAATGTGCTCCACTTTAAGTAATGATTAAGAGCTTGTAATGGTTTCATTTTCATCAAGTGGTTGATTCTTTCATTGCATTTGCTATGTCCCTGTGGTATTGAATTTCTTTTATATGAAGTACTAAAATAGTCTTTCAAAAACAAGACAGAAAGTTTCATGCTCTAATGAACTAGTATAGTAAAATGTCAATATTATTAACTGAAAAAAATCAGATGAATGCTTGAGTCAATCTCAGATTGTAACCCCCTCTTGCGAAAGTACCTGAACTGAATTTGACTTTATCAAGAAATATACTCATCATTTGGCAAACAGGGAAAGATTGTAAACAAACATATCATGAATATTGTTGTCTAAATGATTTAAGTTGTGAGCACATATAAAAACTATGATGATTATATGTAAAGTTCAGACATTTCAAATACCTATGTTTTGAAAGTGAGAAAATGAGTTGTGAGAGTGGGACAATAGGAATCAGCAGAGGCTAATCTGGCATACCATGGCAAAAATCCAAACAGTTCAGTTTCCCATGGTCTCTTAAAATTTTTAATGCTATTTGCTCTTTTAGGTTCCAAATGTGTCTCTCTTAAAATAGGCATGAAGTAGGTTTTGTGGTACATGCCTATAATCCCTTGAGAAATAATGGTAAGAGAGTCACAAACTTGAATCCAGCTTGGGTTATACCACCATTCTCTGGAGAGAAGGGAGAGGGGAGGTGGGAAAGAGAACGTGTGCTTCTAAGGTGCACACGGGATGATAGAGAATAGCATCTTCCACAGTACCCACTGAAGCATTCCCATCTGTACCCCATCCTCTTAGCTCAGCTTCATCAGATGTTGAGATTATATACATGAAACACCACAACTAGCACCAATTTCCAATAATCTATTTTTAATCTTTATGTCTCTTCTGAGGTCAAAGTTATTCACAAGGCATTTTTGCTTCTATGTTAGTGGGCAGCTCCTTTTTTTATTTTGTTTGCTATATATTATAATCTGATGTTATTTATTTATTTAGTTGTCTTTTCCACTGCATATTTACACTGTGTAGTGACCAAGACTTTGTCTAGCTTGTGAAGAACCTACAATAGCATGTGCCCCACCAATATTTGTTGAGTGAATACATGAAGAACTCATTGTAGGAAGCTCCTCTTGAAGTCATGGGTACAGATCAAGAGATATTAAGGTGAACATAGCAGAAATTGGCTAGATATCTTGATCCCTTCCCCACTAAAATGCTAATTCCAAGGGAAGAACAATTAACAACCAGATGCTATAATGTCATATGACTGGAACACAACTGATGAAGCAAATAATTATTGCCTAAAAAAATAAATATAGGATTACAGCTCTTGGTTTCCAGGTCATTATGGACATTTTTTCTCCAAAAGGCCAGATAGTTCCTGTTTTAGGCCTTGTGGGCAATATGGTTTCTGTTGCAGCACCTGAACCCTTATAATATGAATGCAGCTACCAACAATGTATAAGCAAACAGGTGTGGTTATATAACAATGCAACGTTGTTCATGGAAATGGAAATTTCAATGTCAAGGAACTTTCACATGTTTCAAAATAGCATCCCTGTAATCCCAGGAATTTTTCATCCAGTCATTAAAAACTGTAAAAATCATTCTGAACTTATAGCCCATAGAAAATGAGGCAATTGGCTAGATTTCGTTTGCGTGATGTAGCTTTTTGATTCCTAACTTAGACTGTTAGAGAACTCAGCTCTATATTTACTGTTTGTTCTGCTTTCATAGTCAATTTATGGATGTTTTATAAAACACTTTTAGAAAATTCTTGGACTTGAATTTCTGGGTTACAGGAGAGCAGCAGAAAGAGAGTCGCTCAGCCCTAAATGGTTAATCTTTCTATTGCAGCATAAATTATTCTTCACTCCAGATTGCCTGTGGTATCCATATAGAATGAATAATGTCAAGAAGATAAAATGATGCAGTCTCTTGAATTTGATTCCAGCTGTTCCCATCTTTGATATGATTTGTAAATGACATTTATATATTTCGCTGGTGATTAGTTAATGCTGGAAAGAACAGCCAGATGATAGCTGTCTAGAATTTTAAAAGCAAAGATTCACTCGGATTTAAAACTGTTATAGAATACTATTCCAAAATTCACCTCAAATTCATTTAGCATTTGTCACAATAAGGCACTTATTATGTGCAAAACAAACCTAAAAGTAATAAGATTTGTTACATCATTTGATTATATGGTGGTTACAGAATTCTTATCACCAAAATGCGCTCCATTCCCATGATGAGTTGCTCATGTTTGGAACTCCAGTGAACTCTGAAGAAATTTGGTTTTTTTTTTTTCTGAGAGACTTTTGCTAGCAGAAACCTCAACTGTATCTCACAGTTTGAAAATCAAATATCTGAACTTGCTGTTTTTACATAATGTTAACAGTGGCTAATTTACTAATCTACTTACAACACGCCATTTGCTAAACTACTTTGAATGTCATTTTGTTTTCCTGTCACTGCTTTTATAGACTCCATGGCCTTATTAGAAGATCCAGCCTCTCACCAAATCATCCACAGGGAAGGGAGTGTATGCTCTCTTGTCTTTGCCTCTCACGTAGTTATTCTCTGATCTTCAGCACTATTAGCATCTGGGCTCAGGCGATTCTTTGTTGTAGGAGCTGCCCTTGGCATCAAAGGATCTTTAGTTCATCTCCAGTTGCTGCCCATAACCCTTCCTAATTTATTATGGCACCCAGAAATATCTCCAGACATTCCTAGGCGATACACTCACCTGAAATAGGGAGAGAATTACTGGCTTGAGTTAATCTTCCCAGGGTAGTGTGCGCGCACACACACACACACACACACACACACACACACACACACACACACACACATGTCCTTAGGACTCAGCCTATGTTCTCCCTTCCTATTTTTCTCACATCTGATAAGGACTTACTCTAGGAACTGGAATGTGAGCAGCATCACATTTGTCACTAATTTTGCTTTGTAAAAAATACAGAGTTTATTATGTTTGCAGCACTAACTGGATACTCTGGGTCCAAATTAGCATAAAAGAGATATCAACTTCTTTTTGAGAAATACAAAGGAGAGAGTCTCTCTGTCTCTCTCCATCCCTGCTTCTTCCAACGTTTTGTAGATTGATGTATTCCCAGACTCCTAGTGACAAAGCTGGTGCTTTCTCTGCATTTGTGATCATAGGCATGTTGGTTGCTTTTCTTTATCCTATTCTACAATTTAAAAACTTTCTGAAACCAACATTCATCATTTTAATCAGAAAAATGACCATTAAAAGCAGTCACACATCTCCAGTTTCCTTGCCAGTAATAATAATTTCTTTGGTCAGTTTGAGAGTCCATTTCCTGATCAGAACTTGCATGGCTTTTGAAGCTGCAAATTATAAAACTTTTTAGGGAGAATTTGGTCAGACATTTTTTAAAAATGCAAAATAAAAAAATTAGTAGAACGACATGCTGGAAAATGAAATTAACAGGAACCTAAAAAACAAGCCTCTCATTCCCTAACTTGTCATTTAATAACTTGCATTAATAAACTATGGAAGAGAGAAGGCACAATTGCTTTCAATTACATGCATGTTGGGATCAGCAATAGTGGACCAGCAAGATTATCTATGTTTCCAATAACTGTCAATTATTTAATGTGTTCTTCTATGTATATGCTTCCCAAATTGGGGAGGGGATACAAAGCCCTGGAAACAATGGCCAAGTCTTTTAATGATTCTGCATAAGATCCCAGAACTCAGTTGCTGTTGCCAGAACATTTTGACCACTGATAACAGCTTGCAGTGGGTTTAACTCAGAATCCTTAGGCCAAGGTGGAAACAGCCTGGGAACAATGCCTGGAAAAGCATTTATGACTACAAAACACCAAGCAAAAATACAACTGTCTCAGTCAACACAGGCACTTAGCCATGGCTTGTCAGTAAATTATGGGCATTGACCCAGGCCTACAGCCAGGAAAGTGGCACCCTCCTGGTCTTTGAGCAGGATTCTAGGAGAAAGAAGCAAGCCCTGATACTGGGTTCCTTGAAAACTGAGAATGTCACATCCTGAGTACCTCCAATATTCTCCTACATGAAAAAAGGTAAGGAAGAGATAGCTTTCTGGCTGGAGCCTGTTGGAGCGAAATTCCATAATTCCCAGCCAAAGAAGGCAGTTGTAAAGCAGAAAAACAAAAGGCATACATACAAACTGAACTAAGTAATTTGCTTTCTGGGTCAGAAAGGAAATGAGTGAGTGAGTTAAGAGAACCACATAGAGTCACAGCTCCTTTGTCCTTGTAGCATAAGACACAGAGAAATATACCTGGCCACAGCTCTCCATACCCAAATCGCACCAGGAGAGAGCTGGTCTACCAGGAATGCTGAGAAACCTGAGAGCACAGGAAATACCAACACTTCTGCTCAGAGGGATCAATCAAGAGTCCTCAGGACACAGAAACTGTGGAGCAGCCTCTGGCAGGATCCTTCCAGTTTCCATCTGCACCTGGAGCTGACCCTGTGCCACTGCTCTCTATACCCAAATTCTGCCCAGAAAGAACTGGTCTCCTAGAAGTGATGACACAACAGAGAGCACAGGTAGGACCACCACTTATGTTCAAATGCCTGACCGAAGAGAGACCTGCCTGGAGCACATAGGACACAAGAATCTGGGAGCACCCAGGATCAGGATCCTTCCAGTTTCCATCTGCACCCTGGAGCTGATAATGTGCCAGTGCTGTCACACAGGTTTACAGGAGGAACAAGCCATAATCAGAGACAGCAAGACCAGATAAAACCAAAGATAACCAGATGAGGAGAGGCAAGTGCAAGAATTTAAGTAACAGAAACCAAGGCCACTTGCCATCATCATAACCCAGTTATCCCACCACAACAATCCCTGAATACCCCAAAACACCGAAAAAGTAAGGTGCTGATTTAAAAACATTTCAAGATTATGATAGAGCACTTTAAAACAGACATAAATGGCTCCCTTAAAGAAATACAGGAAAACAGGTTGAAGCCCTTAAAGAGGAAACACAGAAATTCCCATAGAATTACAGGGAACACACACACACACACACACACACACACACACACACACACACACACACACACACACACAACAGGTGAAAAAAATTGAACAAAACCATCCAGGATCTAGAAATGGAAATAGAAACAATAAATAAACCACAAAAAGGGAGACAACCCTGAAGATAGAATACCTAGGAAAGAGATCAGCAGTCATAGACTCATGTATCAGGAACAGAAGACAAGAGATAGAAAAGAGAATCTCAGGGGCAGGGGCGGAAGATACTGACACATAGTAAACATTGACACAACAGTCAAAGAAAAGGCAAAATGCAAAGAGCTCCTAAACCAAAATATCCATGAAATCCAGGGCCAAAATGAGAATATCAAACCTAAGAATAATAGGTATAGAAGAAAGCAAATATTCCCAACTGAAAGGGCCAGTAAATATCTTCAACAAAATTGTAGAAGAAAACTTTCCTAACCTAAAGAAAGAGATCCCCATAAGCATACAAGGTGCCTACAGAACTCCAAAAAGATTGGACCAGAAATGAAACTTCTCCCTTCACAAAATAGTCAAAACACCAAATGTAAAAACACAATCCAGCTTTACAAAGGATAATAGATGGAAAACTTCAACACAAGGAGAGAAACTGCCTAGAAAAAGCAAGAAAGTAATCTTTCAACAAACCCAAAAGAAGATAGCCACACACATGTAATTCCACCTCTAACAACAAAAATAATAGGAAACAACAATCATTGGTCCCTAATATCTCTCAACATCAGTGGAGTCAATTCCTCAATAAAAGGACATAGACTAATAGTCTGGATATGTTAACAGGACCCGGTATTTTGATTCATACAGGAAACACACTTCAGTAACAAAGACAGACACAACCTCAGAGTAAAAGGCTCGAAAAAAATTTTCCATGCAAATGGTCCCAAGAAACAAGCTGGAGTAACTATTCTACTATCCAACAAAATAGACTTTCAACCAAAAGTCATCAAAAAAGATAAGGAAGGACACTTCATACTCATCAAAGGAAAAATATATCAAGATGAGCTCTCAATTCTGAACATCTATGCCCCAAATGCAAGGGCACCTACATTCATAAAAGAAACTTTACTAAAGCTCAAGGTATACATTGCACCACACACAATAATAGTGAGAAATTTCAACACCCCACTCTCAGCCACAGACAGATCATGGACACAGAAACTAAACAGAGACACAGTGAAACTAACAGATGTTATGAACCAAATGGAATTAAGAGATATTTATAGAACATTCCATCCTAAAACAAAAGAATGTACCTTCTTCTCAGCGCCTCATGGTACCTTCTCCAAAATTGACCATCTACTTGGTCACAAAACAGGCCTCAACAGGTACAAGAAGATTGAAATAATCCCATGCATCCTATCAGATCACCATGGACTAAGGCTGGTCATCAATAGCAGCAAAAACAACAGAAAGTCTACATATACATGGAAGTTGAACAATTATCTACTCAGTGACAGCTTGGTCAAGGAAGAAACAAAGAAAGAAATGAAATACTTCTTAGAATTTAGTGAAAATGAAGATACAACACTCCCAACCTTATGGGACACAATGAAAGCAGCGCTAAGAGGAAAACTCATAGCTCTGAGTGCCTGCAAAAAGAAACAGGAAAGAGCATATACATCAGCACCTTGATAGTACACCTAAAAGCTCTGGAACAAAAAGAAACAAATACACCCAAGAGGAGTAAAAGGCAGTAAATATTCAAACTCAGAGCTGAGATCAACCAAGGAGAAACAAAAAGAAATATACAAAGAATCAACAAAACCAGGAGCTGGTTCTTTGAGAAAATCAACAAGATAGACAAATCTTTAGCCGGACTAACTAGAGGTCACAGAGAGTGTATCCAAATTAACAAAATCAGAAATGAAAAGCGAGACATAACAACCAAATCTGAGGAAATTCAAAAACTTATCAGATCCTACTACAAAAGCCCATATTCAACAAAACTGGAAAATGTGGGGGAAATGGATAATTTTCTAGACAGATACCAGGTATCAAAGTTAAATCAGGAATAGATAAACCATCTAAATAACCCCATAATGCCTAAAGAAATAGAAGCAGTTATTAAAATCTCCCAACCAAAAAGAGCCCAGGACCAGATGGGTTCAGTGCAGAATTCTATCAGACCTTCATAGAAGACCTCATACCACTATTATCCAAACTACTCCACAAAATAGAAACAGATGGAGCACTAACAAATTTCTTCTATGAAGCCACAATTACTCAAATAGCTAAACCACACAAAGACCCAACAAAGAAAGAGAACTTCAGACCAATTTCCCTTATGAATATTGACACAAAAATACTCAGTAAAATTCTTGCAAACCGAATCCAAGAACACATCAAAACAATCATCCATCGTAATCAAATAAGCTTCATCCCAGGGATACAGGGATGGGTCAATATATGGAAATCCATCAATGTAATCTACTGTATAAACCAACTAAAAGATAAAAACTGCATGATCATTTCATTAGATGTTGAGAGAGCATTTGACAAAATTCAACACCCCTTCATGATACAAGTCCTAGAAGGATCAGGAATTCAAGTCCCATACCTAAACATAGTAAAAGCAATATACAACAAACCAGTAGCTAACATCAAAGTAAACGGAGAGAAACTTGAAGCCATCCCACTAAAATCAGGGACTATACAAGGCTTCCCACTCTCTGCCTACTTGTCAATGTCTAATGTGTTTGGGGCCCTGGGTACGGTCGCACACAACCAGGACACAGGGGATGCAGAGCAAAGGCAGAAGCAACTGCACACAGCTGCAAGCATTATTATTATTAATTATTATTATCATTATTATTATTAATCCTTGTATAGATATGAATATCCACTACTTCAATTTCCAATTTGGCCAGATACCATAAGATCATTATTCCCACAAAACCAGGGACAACTGAGGCAAGAGTAAACAAAGAAATTAAACAAAGGTTTCTTCTCAAAATATTCACACAACAAATCACCCCTCTTTTTATTATCAAAATATACTCACCATAACCAAGAGAGCGTGAGAACCACTTCCACAGAAACAGGACACAGCAGAACATAGTTTAAGGCCAAGTGAGAAAAACATTTTCTTCTCAAGGTTGGTATTTCAGCCCCTACTGGTACCTGTCCTTGCTTGACCATGCCTGGGAGCTGCATCTCTGTCTTCCACACCTGCTTATTCAATATAGTACTCGAAGTCCTAGCTAGAGCAATCAAATAATGAAAGGAAGTCAAAGGGATACAAATTGGAAAGGAAGAAGTCAAAATATCACTATTTGCAGATCATGTGATTGTATACTTAAGTGACCCCAAAAGTTCCACCAGAGAACTACTAAACTTGATAAACAACTTCAGCAAAGTGTCAGGATATAAAATTAACTCAAACAAATCAGTAGCCTTCCTCTACTCAGAGGATAAACAGACTGAGAAAGAAATTAGGGAAATTACATCCTTCACAATAGGCCAAAATAATATAAAATATCTTGGTGTGACTTTAACCAAGCAAGTGAAAGATCTGTATGACAAGAACATCAAATCTCTGAAGTAAGAAATTGAAGATCTCAGAAGATGGAAAGACCTCCCATGCTCATGCCTTGTCAGGATTAATATAGTAAAAATGGCCATCTTGCCAAAGCAATGGACAGATTCAATGCAATCCCCATCAAAATTCCAACTCAATTCTTCATAGCGGTAGAAAGAACAATTTGCAAATTCATTTGGAATAACAAAAAATCCAGGATATCGAAAACTATACTCAACAATAAAAGAACTTCTGGGGGAATCACCATCCCTGACCTCAAGCAGTATTACAGAGCAATAGTCATAAAAGCTGTATGGTATTGGTACAGAGACAGGCAGATAGATCAGTGGAACAGAACTGAAGACCCAGAAATGAACCCACATACCTATGGTCACTTGATCTTTGACAAAGGAACTAAAACCATCTAACGGAAAAAAAGATAGCATTTTCAACAAATGGTGCTGGTTTAACTGGAGGTCAGCATGTAGAAGAATGCAGATCGGTCCATTCTTATCACCCTGTACAATGCTTAAGTCCAAGTGGATCAAGGACCTCCACATAAAACCAGATACACTCAAACTAATAGAAGAAAAAGTGGGGAAGCATCTCGAACACATGGGCACTGGAGAAAATTTCCTGAACAAAACACCAATAGTTTATTCTCTAAGATCAAGAATCAATAAGTGGGACTTCATAAAACTACAAAGCTTCTGTAAGGTAAAGGACATTGTCATTAGAACAAAATGGCCACCAACAGGTTGGGAAAAGATCTTTACCAATCCTACATCTGAAACAGGGCTAATATCCAAAATATACAAAGAACTCAAGAAGTTAGACTCCAGAGAGCCAAATAACCCTATTAAAAATGGAGTACAGAGCTAAACAAAGAATTCTCAGCTAAGGAATATCGAATGGCTGAGAAGCACCTAAAGAAATGTTCAACATCCTTAGTCATCAGGGAAATGCAAATCAAAACAACCCTGAGATTCCACCTCACACCAGTCAGAATGGCTAAGATAAAAAACTCAGGTGACAGCAGATGCTGGTGAGGATGTGGAGAAAGAGGAAAACTCCTCCATTGTTGGTGGGATTGCAGACTGGTACAACCACTCTGGAAATCAGTCTGGAGTTTCCTCAGAAAATTGGACATTCCACTGCCTGAGGACCCAGCTATACCTCTCCCAAAAGATGCTCCAACATACAACAAAGACACATGCTCCACTATATTCATAGCAGCCTAATTTATTATAGCCAGAAGTTGGAAAGAACCCAGATGCCCTTCAACAGAGGAATGGATTTAGAAAATATGGTACATCTACACAATGGAGTACTACCCAGCTATCAAAAACAATGACTTCATTAAATTCATAGGCAAATGGATGGAACTAGAAAATATCATCCTGAGTGAGGTAACCCAATCACAAAACAACAACAACAACAACAACAAAACAAACCAAAAAACAAACAAACAAACAAAAAAAACCAAAAAACCACACATGGCATGCAGTCATTGATAAATGGATATTAGCCCCAAAGCTCAAATTACCCAAGATGCAATTCACAGACCACATTGAAGCTCAAGAAGAAGGATGACCAAAATGTGGATGCTTCACTCTTTTTTAAAAGAGGGAACAAAAATACCCACAGGAGAGGATATCGAGGCAAAGTTTAAAACAGTGACTGAAGGAACAGCCATTCAGAGCCTGCTCTACATGTGGCATATATATATATATATATATATATATATATATATATATATATATATATATATATCCACCAAAAGTTGATAAGATTGATGAAGCTAAGAAGTGCATGTTGACAGGAACTGGATATTGATCTCTCCTAAGAGGCATCCAAAGCATGTCAAATACAGAGGTGATCACTAGCAGCAAACCACTGAACTGAGAACAGGATCCCCTTTGGGGGAATTAGAGGAAGGATTTAAAGAGCTGAAGGAGCTTGCAACCCCATAAGAAGGACAATGCCAACCAACCAGAGTTTCCAGGGACTAAACCACTACCGAAAGACTATACATGGATTGACCCAGGGCTCCAACTGCATACGTAGCAGAGAATAGCCTTGTTGGGCACCAGTGGAAGGGGAAGCCCTTGGTCTTGCCAAGGTTGAACCTCCAGTGCAGGGGAATTGGGGGGGGTGGTAATAAGCGGGGGGACACCCTTATGAGTGAGGTGGAGGGGTTAGGGTGCTTATGGACAGGAAACCAGGAAAGGGAGTAACATTTGAAATGTAAAGAAATATATCCAATTAAAAAAGAAAAAGAAAAAAAATTCTGATCATGTCACTTCTCTACTCAAATCTTTAGTAGCTTTCACTGGCTTCTTCCTGGAAGGCCTTATGATGACGTGCAAAGATTTCCATAATTTGATTGCTTGCTCTTTACATCCTTAACTTCACTCACCAGTGCATCCTTCCTCCTGGTTCTTGTTTTATGGACACCGATGAGTGCTGAGAAGGCTCAGTTGGCACAGTGCTTGCCATGAATTAAGTGCCCAGCACTCATGTAAAAAAGAGCCTGATATCTTTATAATCTCAGAACTGGGGAAACCGAGGCAACTTGGTCTCTGGGGGCTTGCTGACCATTGAGCTTAGTCTACTTGATGAGTTCCAAGCTAGGAAGAGACATTGTCTCTCTTGGGACCCGTAGGGACAATATCTGAAGTTGTCTTCTGACTTCCGTACTTGTGTGCATTCTCCCATACATACATGTTTTTGTACATACAAACACACATAAGGAGAACTTATCACAAGTTGTAATGGAGCAGTGGTTTTCAATTTTGCTTCCCTGCTGATATCTTCCTTACTACCCTGCAGGTTCACTGTATGGGCTTTACTTATCACTAGGTACCCAGAAGTAAGCACAGTGTCTCCACAGAAGAGACTTCAGGTGCCTTTCTGAAGAGCTAAGTATTCCATGGACTTGTGAAATAACCATATACGTGTAACAAACCCCTGAGAGCTCTTTAGTAGGTGCCAGGCCATCCCTCTAATAAACGTCTTGTTTTGTCTATTGGTGGTTGATTGGTGATAATGAGGATGCCCATTTAGACCTTTAAAAATAAAATTGTTATCCGTTTTTAGCATGGAATTTTAAAGATGTGTGTGTGTGTGTGTGTGTGTGTGTGTGTGTGTGTGTGTGTGTGTGTGTGTGTACATATGTGCGGAAGCCTACAGAGGTCAAAAGAGGGATCAGATCCCCTGGAACTAGAGTTGCAGATGATTATAAGCTTTCCAATGTGGGTGCTGGGAACCAAACTCTGGTACACTGTAAGAGTAGCAAATGCTCTTAACCCGTCCCCTTAACATGGAATTTTTTCTTTGTTTTTGAGATATTGTACATGTGTACAAATCACACATACCTATTTTCCCCTCCAACCACTTTCCTACTTCTTCCACCTCTCTAACCTTCATGCTTCTTTCTTTCTTTCTTTCTTTCTTTCTTTCTTTCTTTCTTTCTTTCTTTCTTTCTTTCTTTCTTTTTTGATAACACTAACCCAGTTATTTAGTGGTTATATGCAAAGAATGTGGGTCCATCTACTGGAGTATGGGAAACCCACCAGTGATTCTATACTCAATAATAAGAAAAGAGATCATCCCTCTGCAGCACCTATTTGCTGTCAACAGCTCCTTAGTAGGGAGCGGAGTTTGGTGACCATTTACTCCATATATGCCAGTAATTTACCTGGCTTGATCTTGTGCAAGTACACAGCTGCTGTGAGATCATGTGAGATCTCTGAGTAGTTGATTGTGTACGGCACAAGCCCATGCTCTCTTAGTGTAGTCAACCCCCTCTACCTCCCACAATTCCTCCTGCCCTTCTTCCTCAGGGTTTCCCAAGCACAGAAGAATCAACATTCTTAACTACTGAGCCATCTCTTTAGCTCACCCCGAAGTCATTAGAATGTTCTCAATAAATTACAACTCTATAGGCCATACTATAGAGGTTTGGAAATGAAAATAAAAACAATCACTTCTTCTATTTTACAAATAAGTACACATACATGACTGCTAAGTATGTGAGAACAAGAATGGAAGATCACATACCTAGCACTAGGCTAATTCTAATTGTTGTGTTTCTGGATGTGCTCCTCTCACAGGGTCAGCCACTGATTGGTTTTGTGGTTTTCTTTGTATTTCAGTAACAAGAAGAAAAACCTTTTGTTTTTCCTTGTCACGTTTGGGATTTGCTTTTACCATTTTACAGGGTTTATAACAACTCCTTGGTTTTGCTCAATAGAACAGGTACTGGAGTACTTTTGGTTTTCTCGTGATTTCTTTATCTGGCTTTGGTGTCAGGGTAATGAGACTTTACAAAACCTGAAGTGTTGGCTCCTTTTTTGTTTTTTTAGAAGAATTGAAGAGGGTTAGTTGTAGTTTTAAAATATATTGTAGAATTCATTGGTGGAGCCTCTGGCTTTGGGATTTTCCTTCTTGGAGCATTTTGATGTCTAATTCAATATCTTTACTGGTTCTAGATCCGCACATATTTCCTGTTTCTTTTTGACTCATACTTGGTAGTATGGGTTTCCAAACTGGAAAGGAAGAAGTAAAGTTATTTCTCTGCATAGCTGACTTGATGTTGTAGATAAAATTCCTAATAGCTGGAAAAATTCATTTAATATATCATCCAAAAGGTTAAAATAATTGGTAATAATTTTTCCCAATATGGGTTTTTTTAATTCAATTTTTTTTGAGAACTTTGTACATGAACACGCTATCTACATGAATTCCACCTTTCTGTTCTTCTGAAATTCCTCTCTTGTTTACCACTTCCAGATTCATGGATAGTTTCTTCTTGGATTATTATTGCTATGTGTATGTATATATATATATATCTATACATTATATCTATACACTTGTGCATACATGACCCACTGAGTCCATTTAGTGTCACTCTTGTGTGCATGTGTTCATGGCTGATCATTTGACATTGGACAAGCGATGTGTGAGCTTGTCCCTGGGAAAATCTTACTCACTTCTCAGCAGTCACTGACCGCCTGCAGCTCTCCCATCAGGAGGGGACGACGTGGAACTTCCTCTATTCACACTGACACTCCAACTGATGTACTCTTCATCCCAGCCCTGTTCAAGCAACTGTATTGTTAGCATTTCTTTTTATTTTTTTATTAGATATATTTCTTTACTTATATTCCAAACGTTATTCCCCTTCCCAGTTTCCTATCCATAAACCCCCATTCCCTCCCTTCCCCCTCCCCCATACAGGTATTCCCTAGAAATCCCCCTTAATACCCCCCCCCATATTCCCCTGCACTGGGTGTCAAACCTTGGCAGGACCAAGGGCTTTCCCTTCCACTGGTGCCCCAACAAGGCTATCCTCCGCTACCTATACAGTTGGAGCCCTGAGTCAGTCCATGTATAGTCCTTGGGTAGTGGTTTAGTCCCTGGAAGCTCTGGTTGGTTGGCATTGTTGTTCTTATGGGGTTGCAAGCTCCTTCAACTCTTTCAATACTTCCTCTAATTTTCCCCAAGGGGGTCCTGTTCTCAGTTCTGTGGTTTGCTGCTAGCATTGACCTCTGTATTGTACATGCTCTGGATGTGTCTCTCAGGAGATACTATATCCAGTCCCTTTCAGCATGCATTTTCTAGCTTCATCAATCTTATCTGGTTTTGGTGGCTGTGTGTGTATGTATATATATGCATACATATGGGCCACATGTGGGTCAGGCTTGAGTTGCTGCTCTAAACTTTTCTTCCATATCCCCTCCTATGGATATTTTTCCCCCTTTTATGAAGGCATCCACATTTTGGTCATCCTTCTTGTTGAGCTTCCTGTGGTCTGTGGATTGTGTCTTGGGTGATTCGAGCTTTTGGGCTAATATCCACTTATCAATGAGTGCATACCAAATGTGTTTTTCTGTGATTGAGTAACCTCACTCAGGATGATATTTTCCAGCTCCTTCCATTTGCCTATGAATTTCATGAAGTACTTTTTGGCCATTCAATAATCCTCAGCTGAGAATGTTTTATTTAGCTCTGCACCCCATTTTTTAATAGTGTTATTTGGCTCTCTGGAGTCAAACTTCTTGAGTTCTTTGTATATTTTGGATATTAGCCCTCTATCAGATGTAGGGTTGGTAAAGATCTTTTCCCAATCTGTTGGTGGCCGTTTTGTCCTAATTACAGTGTCCTTTATTTTACAAAATCTTTGCAGTTTTATGAGGTCCCATTTGTCGATTCTTGATCTTAGAGCATGAGCCATTGGTGTTTTGTTCAGGAAATTTTCCCCAGTGTCCATGTGTTTGAGACTCTTTGCCACTTTTTCTTCTATTAGTTTGAGTGTATCTGGTTTGATGTGGAGGTCCTCGATCTTAACTTGGGGTTTATTTGGGACTATTGTGAGGGTCTTGGACTTAAGCTTTGGACAGGGTGATAAGAATGGATCGATTTGCATTTTCTACATGCTGACCTCCAGTTGAACCAGCACCATTTGTTGAAAATGCTGTCTTTCTTCCATTGGATGGTTTTAGCTCCTTTGTCAAAGATCAAGTGACTATAGATGTGTGGGTTTAATTCTGTTCTGATCTACCTGCCTGTCTCTGTACCAATACCATACAGTTTTTATGACTATTGCTCTGTAATACTGCTTGAAGTCATGGATAGTGATTCCCCCAGAAGTTCTTTTATTGTTGAGTATAGTTTTCAATATCCTGGGGTTTTTTGTTATTCCAAATGAATATGCAAATTGCTCTTTCTATCTCTATGAAGAAGTGAGTAGGAATTTTGATGGTTGCATTGAATCTGTAGATTGCTTTTGGCAAAATGGCCATCTTTACTATATTAATCCTGCCAATCCATGAGCATGGGAGATCTTTCCATCTTCTGAGATCTTCCTCAATTTATTTCTTCAGAGATTTGAAGTTCTTGTCATACAGATCTTTCACTTCCATGGTTAAAGTCACACCAAGCTATATTATGTTATTTAGGACTTGTGAAGGGTGTCATTTCCTTGATTTCTTTCTCAGCCTATTTATCCTTTGAGTAGAGGAAGTTTACTGATTTATTTGAGTTAATTTTATACCCTGACACTTTTCTGAAGTTGTTTAACAGGTTAAGTTGTTTAACAGGTTAGTTCTCTGGTAGAATTTTTGAGGTCACTTAAGTATACTATCATATCATCTGCAAATAGTGATATTTTTATTTCTTCCCTTCCAATTTGTAACCCTTTGACCTCCTTTTGCTGTCTAATTGCTCTGGCTAGGACTTTGAGAACTATATTGAGTAAGTAGGGAGAGAGTGGGCAGCCTTGTCTAGTCCCTGACTTTAGTGGGATTGCTTCAAGTTTCTCTCCATTTACTTCGATGTTAGCTACTGGTTTGCTGTGTATTGCTTTTACTATGTTTATGTATGGGCCTTGAATTCCTGATCCTTCCAGGACTTGTATCATGAAGGGGTGTTGAATTTTGTCAAATGCTTTCTCAGCGTCTCATGAAGTGATCATGTAGTTTTTATCTTTTAGTTGTTTATATAATGGATTACATTGATGGAGTTCCATATATTGACCCATCCCTGCATCCCTGGGATGAAACCTACTTGATCATGATAGATGATCGTTTTGATGTGTTCTTGGATTCGGTTTGCAAGAATCTTATTGAGTATTTTTGTGTCAATATTCATAAGGGAAATTGGTCTGAAGTTCTCTTTCTTTGTTGGGTCTTTGTGTGGTTTAGCTATTTGAGTAATTGTGGCTTCATAGGAGGAATTTGTTAGTGCTCCGTCTGTTTCTATTTTGTGGAATAGTTTGGACAGTATTGGTATGAGGTCCTCTATGAAGGTCTGATAGAATTCTGCACTGAACCCATCTGGTCTTGGTCTCTTTTTGGTTGGGAGACTTTTAATAACTGCTTCTATTTCCTTAGGAGTTATGGGGTTGTTTAGATGGTTTATCTGTTCCTGATTTAACTTTGGTACCTGGTATCTGTCTAGAAAATTATCCTTTTCCTCCACATTTTCCAGTTTTGTTGAATATAGGCTTTTGTAGTAAGATCTGATAAGTTTTTGAATTTCCTCTGAATTTGGTTGTTATGTCTCGCCTTTCATTTCTGATTTTGTTAATTTGGATACACTCTCTGTGACCTCTAGTTAGTCTGGCTAAAGGTTTGTCTATCTTGTTGATTTTCTCAAAGAACCAGCTCCTGGTTTTGTTGATTCTTTGTAGAGTCTTTTTTGTTTCTACTTTGTTGATTTCAGCTCTGAGTTTGATTATTTCCTGCCTTCTACTCCTCTTGCATTCATTTATTTCTTTTTGTTCTAGAGCTTTTAGGTATGCTATCAAGCTGTTGACATATGCTCTCTCCTATTTCTTTTTGCAGGCACTCAGAGCTATGAGTGTTCCTCTTAGTACTGCTTTCATTGTGTCCCATAAGTTTGGGAATGTTGTATCTTCATTTTCATTAAATTCTAAGAAGTCTTTGATTTCTTTCTTTATTTCTTCCTTGACCAAGTTGTCTTTGAGTAAAGCATTGTTCAACTTCCATGTGTACGTGGGCTTTCTGTCATTATTGTTGTTATTGAATACCAGTCTTAGAGAGTGGTGATCTGAGAGGATGCATAGGATTCTTTCAATCTTCCTGTATCTGTTGAGGCCTGTTTTGTGACCGATTATATGGTCAATTTTGGAGAAGGTTCCATGAGGTGCTGAGGAGAAGGTATATCCTTTTGTTTTAGGATGGAATGTTTTTATAAATATCTGTTAAATCCATTTGGCTTATAACTTCTGTTAGTTTTTCTACATCTCTGTTTAATTTCTGTTTCCATAATCTGTCCAGTGATGAGAGTGGGGTGTTGATATTATTGTTAGGATTTCATAGATGCATCCTCCTTGTCATGCCTTGGGGACATTATCTAGCGACAGATGTCTGGGCCTCTAGTTCTTTTTTTTTCCACATGGAAAGGTTTAATGAAAGAAGAAGAGTTGAAGAGGGGAGAAGTAAGGCTGGCCATAGGCATGTGGGGGGGAAGGGGGATGGGGAGAGAAGGGACAAAGGGGAAGAGCAGGGAAGAGAAGAGAGCAAAGAGCAAGAGCGGACCTCTAGTTCTTAAAATCTTTCTGCCCCCATCCATGGTTTTCCCTTAGTCAGAGGTTGCTTTGAAGGCGTATCAGTTGGGGGTGGGAACCAACAGTCAATTGGGAATAAACTTGATCTTTAATTTCAAACTTGTGAGATTGCAGAGTAAAAACTTCAAAAACTTTAAAGAAGGGCTGTATGAGATATTCTGTGCTTATGCATTGTGTGTATAAATGTGCACATATTTATGCATGTATGTGTAGATTTCTAGAAGTCATTGTTCCTTAGTCATTTATAATAATACTTATGATAATGACTTTTCTTCCTCTCCTCCTCTTCCTCCTCCTCCTCCTCCTCCTCCTCCTCCTCCTCCTCCTCCTCCTCTTCCTTCATTCTTTGAGTAAGAAAGTCTCTTACTGAATGTAGAGTTTAGTAACTGGCTAGATTGTCTGGTCAGCAAGTACTAGTGACCCCCTTGTCTCCCCATTCTCAGTGCTAGGATTAATGATGGCATGTGTCTTAGATAGTGTTTTACTGCTGTGAACACACACCATGACCAAGGAGACTCACTCTTTTAAGGACAACATTTAATTGGGGCTGGCTTACAGATTCAGAGGTGCAGTCCATTATCCTCAAGGCAGGAACATGGCAGCATCCAGGCAGACATTGTGCAGGGGGAGCTAAGAGTTATTCTTCTTCATCTGAAGGCTGCTAGCAGAATACTGACTTCCAGGCAGCTAGGATAAGGGTATTAAATCCCATACCCACAGTGACAGACCTACTTCAACAAGGCCACACTTACTAATAATGCCACTCCCTGGCCCGAGCATATACAAACCGTCACAGCATGTAATGCTTCACTGGACTTTTCATGAAAGTTCTAGGACTCTGAACACAGGTCCTGATGCTTGCACAGTAGCACTTTACTGACTGAGCTATCTCTTTACCCTCAATCTCTTAAGATGAGCTATTCCCCAAAGCGATCAGCAGATTTGGTGCAACTCATATAAAAAAAACCTATTGTATATTTTTTTCTATATCAATTACTAAGGAATACCAAATAACCAAAAATATCTTGCAAAATAACAGAGTTGGACGACTTACACTTCTTGTCATCAATACTTGTTCTACAGCTGTAACACTTAAAACACTATGGTAATGACACAAACGGGATGTGCAGAACAATGGGATAGAACTCATGGTCAGAACTAAGTCCAGGCATCTAGTGTCAGTGGACCAGGATGCCAACAGTGTTCATCAGCAAAGACCAGCCCTTTACACAACAGAATATCTTCATGCAAAAGAGTGAATTTGGACCTCATTGAACAAGTATATCGTATGTGAAAGCCAAAACTGTAACATTTGGAAGAAACAGAGAAGTAAATGTTCGTGCTCATAACATAATGGTTTCCTAGAAATGACACAAAAAAGTCTACGCAACAATACAGATTTGATCAAAATTAAAAATATTTGAGCATCAAAGGACACTGTGAAGAAAGTGAGAAGGCGGCCTGCAGAATATAAGAAAGTGCTAGGGATACATTGAATTAGCATCTCATTTACCTGTTCTCTGAAGAGTTCTGTGACAAAAAGACAATTGATTAGCAAGCAGGTGGAAGACTTGAATAGATAGCTATTCAGGGAAGATATACCTGTGTCCAGAAAGTGCATAAAAAGATGTTCACACTATTAATCAGAGAAATGGAGCTCCAAACTGTAATGAGATACCACCACCTTCCCATTGGGATAGATAAAACAAGTGAAAGAAAATAGCAAGTGTTGGCAAGGAGTTGGGGAAGTTGAAACTCATGCCTTGGTGATGCAAAATGGCATAGCTGCTATGAAGACTAGCTTGATAGGTCCTTGAGCAGTTGTATGCCCCAGAAATTCCATTTGAGGTCTAGATCCAAGAAGATACTGTATACAAAGACTCATTTCAGCACTAACAATTCAAATAATTAAAATACAGAACAACTCACATATTTGTCAGCTGACTGATGGCTAAACAGATATGTCACTCCTATGATAAAAGATTACTCAGCCTGAAGTTATGACTCAGTGAAGTCATAACTCCTGGGACATGTGTGGACCTATTGAATTCATGCTAAATGAAGTAAGTCAGACACACCAAGGCACTTGTATAGACAGTCCAGACTGTCCAAAGGAACTGTTCCATAGGAACTGAAAGTGGATTACTGGTTATCTAGGGCTTCCTTTTGGAGTGATTATTCAACACTGAGCATGGGTTAAAATAACGAACTTCATGCTATATGAATTTTACCTTAATAAAGAAATAAAAAATGTGATGCCTATTAATTATAGCAAATGCTTTGAAGGTTAGATGAAATAGACAAAATTTCTAGGAGTACAGAGTTCATTAAATAATAAATGGAACATGTATGAGATTGTTACTTGGTAGCTAAAATGTTTTCAGCAAACAACCTATAAATTTTTACCAAATACTCAAGGAATAAGATACTCAAATTGTGGAACAGAAATGGGAACTTCCAAACTCATTTTCTGAATGTTATATATATTGTTATAGAGTATAAAATGACCCAAAAGTATAGGCTTAATCTTTTTTAAACCCAAAGAAATCACATCATATTTACAGTGTTTTACAGATAGAAATAGCGTTTTATTAAAACGTGCATGCTTCTCTAAATCACTCAGGGGTTGCTGGATAGACAGCAGGTTACTCTGCCCACACGTGGCTCTAAACCCCATAAAGGCAAGATGACTGACAGAGCAATCCACAGAGCAGTGCACACAGCTGTGAGCGGGCATTCCCGATGCTGGAAGACCAGCTAATCTAGAGTTGTATACTAACCTTTGCAGACCTCTGCCCCCCAAATCTTCTGCTACCACTGTGAAGGGAATGGGGAGGACAGAAGGCAGATTCTGCCACACAGAGAGAGAGAGAGAATGAAAGCCTGTCTGGGAGCTGAGCTAATGTCCAGCTGTAAGCGGAGTCAGGCTCCCCACAGAAACACTCAGAGTGTGTGTGTGTGTAATCTCCTCTGAGTAACAGACCTCGCTTTGTTGATTTGAGCTAGGTTTTCAGAATTCTGTTGGACAGTGTTTTAGTTTAGTGTTATGGCAGTATGCCTTTCTTTTATCCAGGTGCTCCAAGGTAAACAGGGACATTATGCTGGACCAACAAGCCTGTCACTTCTTATGTAGAGGAAGCAAGAAGAGGAACTGGTAATAGCTCAGTTTCCTTGTCATACCCTGATTGTTCATGTCCCAGGAGAGGTGTGGAACTGTGAGGTAGGGACGGTGAATTGATGTTGGACTGACATAGGAATGAGGTAAAGAACAGAGGTCTACCTACAGGGAGATGGAGTTTATTCTGAAGGCATAGGGAGGGAGGTCTTGTCTAAGAATGACAGAAATAATCACTGAGTAGAAGGACCACATTATTTATTTATTTATTTTGTGTGGGTGGTGGGAGCCCAGACACGTATTATCTGCTCTTTCTGCTTTTGTATGGAGGACGATGATTTGTGGAACTGGCTTAAGTGAAGGTCTCTGGGCCTCCATCTCAGCAGTTCAGATACAATAGAACCAGGCTGGAACCCAGAAACTCAGCTTTTACAAACAGTCCTAGTCATTCTCCGCCAGGAGATCAAGGGCCACATTGAAAGGAGCAAAGTTCACAGTTTTTAGGTGAGATCATCTTTAAGTATTCTTACCTTCTTCTGAAGCTTCATAGGACCTATAACATCAAAAAGCAGAGCGAGTTTTCCTATTCCTACGACCCTTTATTAAGTATTCTGAGCTGTTTTCATCTCCCATATTTCTTTCTGACTCAAAGGAGAAGTTAACTTCACTTCCACCTCAAGTCCTCCTTAGGAAAGTTTCTGAGATTAAAAGTTCCCTTACTTGTTTCTTAATCATTAGCTTACTGTCACCTAGCTCACCCTTGGGACTGAGACCCCTGGCCCTCTAGTTAATAAGTGTGTATTTCCAGAATGGCACTGCCTCTGGGGCTCTAACCTATAATGAAGTCTCTTGAAACCCAGCTTCCTCCAGAGAGGCAAGGATTAGCCTGAGACTTGCACATGGCCTAGAGGGAGCTGTTCCAATGAGGTACTGAGGCCCCACAGAAAGCAGTGCATGACTTGTGTATTGTATTAACAAAGGCATTCTCTTGTGGTTCATGAAGAGCTAAGCCAAAGTGGCTGTTTCTCCCAGAGGCCGTGGGAAGATTTTCTCAGAGGGAGCCCCTATAATGAGGGAAACAGTGCTAGGAGGATGTTCCATTCACTATACAGCTCCCTAAGCAAAGAAGCCCTTCTCAGTGATGCCAGGTTCTCTCCTCAACTCCCACCTCTCTGTTTTCAGTGGGCACATGGATTAGCCAAGCACATCATTCTGAGTTTATCCTCTCTCCTGCCTCATCGAAAAGAAAGAAGGTCCCCTCAACATTGAGTTAACACCACAGGTTCTGCGCAAGGCAAGTGTTAGCACCATGCTTGGAGCAGAACCATGCCCATAGTATCTGTTGACTTTCAGCATCATCTTGCCTTGTGATTATTCTGCATGGTCCTGGTTCACAAGAAGCTAGTTCCAATACCAGATTGCCTGCAGCTGTGCCTCCAGAAGAATTTTCATCAAAATCCCTTCCCAATCCCCTTATGATAGTTATCATTCAGCCACAGGCAAAAAGTCTCTCTGGATGGAATTTACATCTTGGAAAACAACATTTCAGTGTAAGAGAGGCACTGATAAACAGGAGTGACAGCATATTTTACCCAAATGTTTTCCCAACGCACAGTAAAGAATGATTTCACATTTGGTTTCTTTTCAACTGCACAATTAATATTTTCCTGTAAACCGATGTGAAGTGGAAACTTAGGGTTCTTTGGGGAGTCAGTTGGATGGCGTTTTGCTGGGGCAAACACCAGAAGAAACATTTAGCTGAAGTGGACACAGGTGAAAGACTAAGGTGAAGGAATGTTTCTCTGACGCAGACACAGGAGAGAGGATGTCCTGCTAAGGCAAGCACGTGAAAGGACACGTGATGAAGGATTCTTTGCTAATGGCAGGCAGGTATTGGTCTGCCTTACCTTGCACAGTTGAACTGCATTTATCAGGATTCCATAGAAATGCAGTAAATGCTACAGCTAGCTTTTCTCCAGGCAAACCATTTTCCCCCCTTTGGGCTCAAATCAGGAGTTCTTCACCCCAATTCATCAGGAAACAAGTATATATAAGAAGACAAGTATATATAAGTATCTCAATTGCCTAAGTTGGGGTGGGTAGCTTTGGTCTCTTGGTGTGTTATGGCTGTTATCATCTAGGGTGGTAGGTTGTTTTGTTTAATTTGTTTGTATTCTATGTTGAAAGAAATGTAAGGTGTTTTTTAATTGTATATTAATAGATTTAAGTTTTTGTTTAGTTACTGTATATTAATAGAAATTTAAGTCTTGTTCTTTAATTATCATATAGTGATAGAAATTTGAGTTTTTCCTTTAATTATTACATATTGAGAGAAATAAGTTGTTTTGTTTGAATTATTGTATACTGACAGAAATTTTTGTTAGACTATTGTTTCACCATACTGTACATAAGCCAACTATTGAAAATATGATGGTTCTTATAATTATTTCTATCGTGTATAGATTGTTAGAGAGAAGGACAGTTCTTAAGCAGAAAGGGAGATATGAAGTGGAAACTTCAGAGTTCTTTGCAAAGTTGGTTGGAAGGTGTTCTGCTGGGGTAAATACAAGAAGGAACATTTAGCTGAAGTGGACACAGGTGAGAAAGGATGTTCTGCTCAAACAAGCGCGTGAAAGGACAGGTGATGAGGGATCCTGTGCTAATGACAGGCAGGTGTTGGTCCGCCTTACACCGTGTAGTTGAGCTGCATTTGTCACCGAAAGACTTCTGAGGTGTCCATAGAGAGAGACACCGAAAGACTTCTGAGGTGTCCATAGAGAGAGACACCGAACGACTTCTGAGGTGCGCTGCAATTTGTTGCAGCTTCCTCAGACTTGGGCTGATTGGCAGAGTGATGTCAGCTGAGACACATGCCCTGCGCATGCTGGGGCGAGACCTGTGGAGGACACGTGATGTTTGCAGGGTATAAATAGGACTCAATGGGCAGTGCAGGAGGCTGGGCTAGACTCGCTCAGAGAGCTTGCTGTGCAGCTTGTGGGTCTCACAGCTTCACTGACCTTTGCTTCACTGAGAAAGGCACAGCTAAGCACTCCTGGCATTCCTCCTGTTTCCTCCTGCTGATTTGTGTTGAGGCTGGGGCCTGGATGTCTCTGGAGTGCTGGTCTACCTGTGAAGTGGTTTCGAGTGGATTGAGCTGCCCCTGCCTACCTACCTGGGAACTGAACTGCCAATTTCCAGACAACACAGATGGGAGCTGCTCCAAAGAACCTTTCTAAACAGGTCCACTACCTCCATCCCCTGCCCCGATCCTTTCTTTCCCACTACCTCTTGTGGGTGGTGGGCTATAAGGGAGGTTAAAGTGTTTAAGAACCATCATTAAAAATAGAATTTGAAAGAAATTAAAGTTACACCGATGAGTGCTGTGATTCCCCTTGACCACTTTCCCACCTCTTCGAGCTTCACCGCCCAGAGTTAATGCAAGCAGCATGAGGTGCGTTGGCAATGGCAGTCAAGTGAGCTATGTCTATTCCCTCCCCTTACTCCCAGAACAGTGCTGTCTGACTTGTGGATTGTGGGCAAAAGCACGAGGACAATTCAGAACTTTCTTAGCAATAGATAACAGGTCGCTGTGTTTGAGAGTCACTTTGTGTGTTTACAGGCTGAATTTTATATATTGCAGCCCTAATCTTAGCCCCTCCAAATGGGACTGCGTTGCTTAATATGGTTATTACAGAGGTGGGTTCAATTAATTCGAACCATTTAGAATGCAATCTGACTGAAATTAGACTAGAAATAGTAATTAGGAATTACAACCTTAAATACAAGTATGAAAATGTAATAACGAAGCCCCTTATTTCATACAACTTATATATACTAATTAGAATTACAAGCTTAACGTGAAAGCCATGGGACTGATTTATCTTACTGAGACTCTTAATACCTACGGTTGGAAGGCAGGAAAAACAAAACAAAACAAAACAAAACACCCGAAGGACCAAGATCAAGAAAGAGGAAGGGACTAATCTAAATCAAGACAAGTCTGCAAAGACAAAGTTGTGGGGTGGGGGGAGTTCCTGATGGCGTGGGATGAAGTCCTTTGCCCTTGCAGAAGTATGACCCTTCTACTTACTAAGGCGGCAACAACCTTCCCTTACTTGAAGACCCTAAATGATCTTTTCTCCCCAAGTCACCTTGTCTACTCACCAAGATCTGCCCTTTCTAACTTGCTGATTGCGAAACTAATAATTACGATTGTTCTTGGAGGTATGCTGGGGCTGGATGACAAGGAAAGAATATGGCCTCAAAGGATCTTGGGTACTTAATGAAAAGATGAAACAAAAGCAGGACGACGTGACTACCATTAAAAGTATGGAGAGGATTTCTGCTGTAGATATGAGAGAGAAAGGGAGAAAGGGAAGAGTCAAGGCAGGACACAGCCGGCGGACCAAGAGATGAAGCCTGGGCCTGGAAGCCAAGAGAATTGTAGCCAAAATGGCTGAGTTACATTATATAGTGATCAGCCTTGGGGCGGGAAGTGGAAGCCCAGCCCTTGGAACGGGACATTTCCTGTAAGGGGCCCGTGAGAAGTGCTGGGAGGAGCCACAGGTACTAAGGGATGCTGGGAGAGCTGGGAGGAGCCATGGGTACTGAGGGATGCTGGGAGAGCTCGACAACAGCATCCGCTTAGACATGTGAAAGAGGCACCTCAGCCAATTGCCCTGGGTTTCTTTGAGCCCTAACAATGACCACATTGCAGCAGAAATCTGCAGGTGCTGGGGGTGGGTGGGTTGTGGAGTTAAAGGGTGAAGGGAGGCTTGAAGAACCCTCTCTTAGGAATAGAATAATTATAAATGATATAAAAACGTTTCACATACAGTTGTTTTGTCTTTTCACATAACGTGATGTTTCTCTAATTGAATAAATATGTGGCTGCATCTTTTTTGTTACTTGTTTTATTTTTTGAGACAAGGGTTTGCTGTGTAACCCCAAGTTGGCCTTGAATTTATTATCTTCCTGCTTCAGCCTCTCAACTTCTGGGCTTATATGCATGTACCACGATGCCACGCCATCATCAAGAATACATTTAAAACGCTGTACCTCAGAAAGTGGCTCACTCTCTCCATCTGACACTGAGTCAGTTTTGAGATGGTTTTGCATGCCTCTGGAATAAGCCCATTTGCCCAATAGTTGAGCTGTAACACTTACTCAGTATTTCCATGTTTGGGCGACAGCTTTGTTCTTTCTGTCTAGAATCTCTCCACATGTTTACTTCAGTGGAACAAAAACAAAGTGCTAACGCTTGTTGCTTTTGCTAAAGCCAGTCCTGAAAGCACAACAGCTTCAAGAAGTCTCGTTTATTCAAAACATGCAGCTTTTGTTTGGTTTTCCTTTGCTTGTTTTCTTGAGACAGGGTCTCATACTGCTATGTAGGTCAGGCTAGCTTTAAACTCAAGTGATCCTCTTGCCTTAGCCTCTGAGTGAGACGGATTTTGTTTTCTGAATAAGACCTTTGTGTGGCCTTGAGAACTGCTGAATGTCTTTCAGTGCTGTGCCTTATAGGGAACCTATACACATACATAATATTAATTTTATTAAGGTAAAATACTATTGCTTATGCCCTCCCCATTTTAGAAAATGAAATATTGCATATAATAATCAAATGTAGTTGGTATTTTAAAAACATCAATACATACAAGGAGTCATCAAAATTTTTATTTGAGATAGGGTCTCACTAAGTATGTTAGTTACTGAACTTGCCATTCTCCTGCCTCAGTCTTTCCAGCACCGAGAATATAGGTGACATCATGCTTGGCTTGAATTTTTTGAGGATACCAAAATAGGAAAAGAAGTGTAAATAATCACATAGTGAGTATCAGCAGAACTAAGTCTTAGCAGTAGATGAATTGATGATAACTAGTATCCAGTGGCTGATGGCATTAATTGATAGCCAGTGAAAATGATGATCATTTCCTTTATTTTATCATGGCCAGATTTCTCTTCTCATACAACCGAGGTTCTAGAAATAGAGTCATGGTGAAATCCAGGACAACTGAGGACCATTCTAAGAATTCTCCAGACTGGGGCAGTGAGTTTGAGAAAAGAAGAAGAAAGGAAGAAAGGATGTATAATAGATTCTCGGTGTAACACGAAGCGATCAAAAGCACCAGAGCGGAGCGCATGACAGACACTGCCTCCATCTTGGGTCCCGCTAGGGAAACTCTTTAAGCCTCCCAGGATGTTGTTAGGTGGCCCTTTGGTTTTGCTGCGTACCTGCATGTCTGGCTTCACAGCATGCTCTCCAGTACTGCGACCGGAACAAAGCAGACAAAGTCCTAACCCCAGGGACATTCAGGAGGAGAGCAGCATCGTGAACTGCCTAGAACACTGAAGAGCATGGCGGACTGCGGCCAGTGGGTGGTCAATTCTGATGACAGGAGTGCTCCTTCGAGAAAACCTACAAAATGATCCGCTCAGGAAAATTTTGCGTATTAATATTTCCTGAATTCTTGGAAAATCCCCCCCCCTTCTCTCTCTCTCTCCCTTTAAAAGCAGCTACGTCCCAGAGGTGTTAGGTGTTTATTTCCTGGCAGGAGATGCAGCTCTGTCCGTACAGCGCTTGCTTAGCATGAACAAGGCTCTGCGTTCAGTTCCCAGTGCTTCATAAAATCCCCAGCACTCAGGAGGGGAGTCAGGGAGATCCTGGGGTTCAAGGTCACCTTTACCTAATGCTGAGTTTCAGACCAGCTGGCTTACAGAATGGGAAGAAACATGCGTTTCCTTCTTCCTACTCTTTCGTGTCCCCTTCTCTTCTCTCCTTAGAAATATGTATTTGCTCTTTGGATTGTCTTACTACTTATTCACACACCTTGATATTATTCTTTCTCATTTGAATCCGATCATCTCCCCTATGGGAAGTTTATTATAAATTAAATATAAAGTTTTATGTAAGTTGATTGACCCAAGAGTAAATGTTCCTATAGTTTAAGAGTAAATAGGTGGTGGGGAGATGGGCTCACCATTAAGAGCTCTTGCTGTTCTTGTCGAGGGCCATTGTTCTGTTCCCTGAATCAACTTAAAAGGCCTCATAACTACAAGTAACTGCAGTACCAGGGGAATCCAACACCTACTTCTATCTCTATCCTCCTTGGGCACCCGAAAAGAGAGAGAAAGAGAGAGAGAGAGAGAGAGAGAGAGAGAGAGAGAGAGAGAGAGAGAGAGAGAGAGAGAGAGAGAGAATGAGAATGAGAATAAAAAGAAATCGATTTGCTTGGCTGGGCTCATGCTAATTTTTATGCTCACACTAGGGGGCACTGTGTAGTTATTAAGGTCCTTAACATGTTTGCTATTTTATTCTAATGTCGAATTCACAACTCCTATCCTTTATGTCAGTATTTTACCTTCTGCGATAACAATAGGATATGAAAGAGATGGGTTTTTTTTCCTTCTAGAACAGGAAACCAAACCAAACCAAACGAGAATTAGAACAGTGCCTGATGTTAAGTTAGGAGAGATGCACATTTGAGAGAGGATGGATTTCTTTTCCTTTCGGCTACTTTTGGGTTATAAATTCACATTAGTTGATACAGCCAATATACAAACTTCAGTTGTAGCAACCAGAGGAAGAAACAGGATATGACCCCTTTGTAAGATGCTCGTAATATCCCCAAGGAGGCTAGTTAAAATTCTGTCTCTCTGCAGCTTACTTAGATCCCGCTCTTCCGCTCCTGGCCCTTTTGGAATGGTTTTAGCTGAGGCTGAAGTTACAGAACAACAGCTTCGTAACTAGACTTCGCGTCACGTCACGTGTTTCTTCACAAAACAAATTCCCCAGGATCGGCCTTGTGACCTGCCCCAGCGCTGCTCAGCCCTCTGACCGCAGTCTTGCTGGGGCCTGATCTCTGTTGGGACTGAGAAAGAACTCAGGTTCCAAGTCCTTCCTGCTGCCTAGCTTTGCCATAAAATAAGCCACAAGGATTGTCCGGGATCACGATATACCGTAGAAAACGTAAACTATGAATTAGGGAGATTTGAATTCTCTCATTAGGCCAAGTTAACCTAGCACTGAAACTGCTTTCAAGATTATTTAAGCTGTGCCTTAAACTTAATTTTATTTTTCTACACACTTCATATAATTATGTTATTTAATATTTTAGAAATGGCGTGTCCTCATTAATTTTCATTTATAACATTTATTAAAAACTCACATAGTTGTATGGTTGCTGTTCTTATGGTTGCTATTTGTGACCCTTGACCCAAGATGTACTCTCTGCATTGAAGACCTGATTTACCAGGGGCTTGCACCTGACCCCACAGTTTGCTAACACTGGGGCTGTCTTGGGCAAAGCACTTGATTCTCCCAGCTTCATAGTGATGAAAAGAACAGCACCTTCACTGTAGTCCCTTCACCCAGATTAGTAGCCCGAAAGTGACAACGTTGGCAGGGTATCCGATGGAACGTTCTGCGTTCCCATTGCGTCTAGTTTCACACCAGCAACAATGTAACACGTAAGATCCGCAATAAAAATTGTAAAGTGTTCCAAGATCACCCTGGAAAAGTATCACACACAAAACACAGAAAGGGGGAAACCCATTGCTTGCAGGATGGCATCAGCAGAAAAGGGCTTAAATAAATTCAAACGATTACAATAAATGTTGCATGCTGGAATGAATGCTTTTTCTAAACGTAGAAAAGGTTAGTGTTGGGATTTAAACATAGGACCACGTGCATGTTTAGTGTGCACTCTATCACTGATCTGGATCCCAAGCTCCCAGGAGAGTATTTTGATTAATTTTGTGAATTGTTTGAACAAAAGGAATAAATCAAATAACAGAACGACCTATTTTTTTTTAGTGTTTCGAATCATGGTTAAAATATGTTGCTTAACAAACTCATTTTAGAGGACTGTAGGGAGGTTCCTCAAAAGAAGAACGATATAACTGCTGTAACCCAGCAAATCCTACTTCTGAGCTCATTTCCAAAGGATTTGAAATCAGTTTGTTGAAGAAATGTGCTTGATCACCCAAATTAATTATAACACTACGCAGTCATGGAACTGACCCAAGTGTTGTACAACCCAAGTGCATTATGGGTTGTTCAACAGGATACCACTTTGCCTTCAAAGAACAGAAAATTCTTTATTCAGCCATAAAGAAGAGAGAAATTATGCCATGCATTAGAAAATGGATGCAACTGGAGAGCAACAGACTAAGCAAAGTTGAAGCCAAACTGAGAGAGACAAATATTGCTTGTTTTCTCTCATTTTTGGAACACACACACACACACACACACACACACACACACGAGTATTGTTTATGTTGTGTGAGAGGGGTGTTCATATGTCAGTGTTCACGTGTGTGGTCAGAGGACAACTTGTGGGATTAAACTCTCTCGAGACTTCCACCATGTAGATCCTTGGGATAGAATTCAGGTCACCCGGCTAGGCAGCAAGTGTCTCTACCGGCTGAACCATCTCAGCAGACCTGGATCCTAGACCTTATAGAGCATTTACAGTCTCACGCCACCCCCCGTTCAATCTCTTTGCTCTATGCCTTCACTTGATGACGTAAGATCTCTGCTTCCTGCCCCTGGTGCCATGTCTCCCCCCTGTGATGGGCTCTTTTAACTTAACACTGTCAGGGGTGGTTTCATTTGAGTGTGGGCTGCTGTTCTTTTCCTAATAAATACAGAAGCTAATTTTTTTTCATGTTAAGCAGACAAAGCTCCCCTTTGAGACATAGAGTCTGAACACCAAACACAGGACCCATTATCTTTGAAACATTAAGGGCCACATTCAGTCCTTAGAAATGGCCAGGGATCCACTCATATTCAGAAGCATGGAATTTTCACACATCTAGGAAGTGATGCCAAACTGAATTTTGACTGGTGATGTGGGCACCTTAAGCTGTGATGCAGACAGGGTTGCCCACTGATGGCCATGCGCCATGCACGGACCCGCGTCAGACTGCCCACCACGAATTAAGTGTTGTTTACGATCAAACAAAACCCAAGGGCTTCAAATTAAAACAGAAGGGATTCCCAGGCATATTTAATGTTGCATGTGCTTGTGAGGAAATAAGCTTGCACTTCTTATACTTACAATAAATACTTACAGTGTTGCATTCAAAATTAGAAACGAAAAACAAACAGACGAAACAGAACAAAATGGGGGATTACCGATTGGTTTATGTGCAAGGAGATGTGGAGCTGAAGACTTTCGCACAGTTGGTGGATGCTAGGTTAGGGTTCCCCACATAGACAGATGGAGGAGTAAGCTGATCTCTTAGAGGGTCAATATCCGAGCAAGGGTACAATTTTAGGCAGATTTGTAGCTTCTGCTGCACCACACGGAGGAATGGCGGAGATCTGCCTCCTAGATGGGAAGGTGTCCAAGGTCCAGGCAAGAGGCTGGACTTTGAAGATCGAGTCCTGGGCAAGATGGCCCCAGGGTTTTCAGACCAGCATAGTTTAAGTCGTGCAGCTGGTTGTGTGGCTCCTGTGACTGAGCACAGGGTTCTGAAAACACAGGAGGCGGCTCCTGGACCAAGGGCGGAAAAGGCTGAGGCTGGATGTGGTGGGTACCAAACAGTAGCAGCAAGGCGTGGCTAGGATCCAAGTCCAGAGCAAAAATGATTTGCTACGGGGATTCCTGATTAATTCCGATCAAATCCTTGTTAAAGCTTTCTCTCTCCCTCCCTTCCTCCCTCCCCCTCTCCCTCCATCCCTCCCTCCCTCCCTCCATCAGGCTGGGGATATACTACAAGGTTCAAGTGATCCTCTTCCCTCAGTCTCTAGACCACCCAGGACTCTAGATGCTGTCACTGCCTCTGGCTCCATTTTTTTTTGCAAGAACTGCTGGACACCGGATCCAGATCAGATACACAGTCACAGGAAACCGCGGAAACCATGCCCAGCCTTTCTTAACTTAAACACTTCAGGGCACACTTCGGTCTTAGGGGGCCGTAGGACTTAGCTATCTCTTTAGGAGTTATAGGACTGTTTTCGTGGTTTATCTGATTTAACTTAGGTACCTGGTATCTGTCTGGAAAATTGTCCATTTCATCCAGATTTTCCAGTTTTGTTGAGTATACACTTTTGTAGTAGGATCTGATAATTTTTTTGAGTTTCTTCAGATTCTGTTGTTATGCCTCCCTTTTCATTTCTGATTTTGTTAATTTGGATGCTGTCTCTGTGCCCTCTGGTTTGTCTGGCTAAGAGTTTATCTATCTGGTTTATTTTCTCAAATAACTAGCTTCTGGTTTTGTTGATTCTTTGTATAGTTCTTTTTGTTTCTACTTGGTTGATTTCAGCCCTGAGTTTGATTATTTCCTGCCTTCTACTCCTCTTGGGTGTTTTTGCCTCTTTTTGTTCTAGAGCTTTTAGGTGTGCTGTCAAGCTGCTGACATATGCTCTCTCCTGTTTCTTTCTGCAGGCACTCAGAGCTATGAGTTTTCCTCTTAGCACAGCTTTCATTGTGTCCCCTAAGTTTGGGTATATTGTGCCTTCATTTTCATTAAATTCTAAGAAGTCTTTAATTTCTTTTTTTATTTCTTCCTTGACCAAGTTATCATTGAGTATTGGCCTGTGTGCTGGAGGTTTTCCATGGAGAGCTCTGGTCGGGCTAGGTGCGTGGGTTCTGGCAAAGGGGAGAGAACTCAGGCAAGAAGAGGGGACTGCTTTCACCCTTCTCCGCTGCTGGTGCTGCTCTGCCACTGAAACATGACTTTGGTGGCAATTTCAGGAGAGCAGGTCTCTTCTCCAGGTGGTGGTATTACAGCTCTTATGACAGAAGCTCTCAGACAATGGAGTAATTCCTGCACACCTTTAATCCTTCTGAATAGGATTCTTTAATACAGTTTCGGGATCGGTCAAGGTCTGACGGCAGGTACTTCCTATTGGTTTGGCCTGAGAGCTTGGGAATACCTCATTTACATATTTGGGGGCGTGGCCCTGCTTCTACATGACTGATCTGTCTTGAGCCTATGTGACCTGTGGTCACATTCTCACCTGTGGAGGGGCTTGGGGCCCTATGTGACTGATCTGTTTCAAACATCTCTACAGGGGGTTGTGGGGGCGCTGTAGCTACATGAGAGGGGCCAGATTTCCTGGGAGACTGGTAATGCTCCTGCCATCCCAAATGGTCCCTAGGGATTCAACTTGTCTCAACCAGGAATCAGGGTACCTTTCACAGCCTGCCGCCCCACAATTGAGTAGAGTTTTGTTCAGCTTCGGTGTGTATGTGAGTTCTCTGTTGTTTTTGTTATTGAAGACCAGCCTCAGTCTGTGGTGATCTGATCGGATTTGATAGGGATTATTTCAATCTTCTTGTATCTGTTGAGCCCTGTTTTGTGACTGATTATATGGTCAATTCTGGAGAAGGTACCATGAGGTGCTGAGCAAAAGGTATATTCTTTTGTTTTAGGATGAAGTGTTTTATAGATATCTGTTAAATCCATTTGGTTCATAACTTCTTTTGTTTCATTGTGTCTCTGTTTAGTTTCTGTTTCCATGATTTGTCCATTGATAAGAACAGGGTATTGAAGTCTCCCACTATTATTGTGTGTGGTACAATGTATGCTTTGAGCTTTAGTAAGGATTTTTTTTATGAATGTGGGTGCCCTTGCTTTTGGAGCACAGATGTTCAAAATTGAGAGTTTATCTTGATAAATTTTGCCTTTGATGAGTATGAAGTGTCCTTACTTACTATTTTTTTTGATAACTTTTGGTTGAAAGTCAATTTTATTTGATATTAGAATTAGCTTGTTTCTTGGGACCATTTGCTTGGAATTTTTTTTGAGCCTTTTTCTCTGAGGTAGTGTCTATATTTGTCACTGAAGTGCTTTTCCTGTATGCAGCAAAATGCTGGATCCTGTTTATGTATCCAGTCAGTTAGTCTATGTCTTTTTTAGGGGGGAATTATGTCTATTGATGTTAGAGATATTAAGGAACAGTGATTGTTGTTTCCTATTATTTTTGTTGTTAGAGGTGGAAATATGTTTGTGTGGCTATCTTCTTTTGGGTTCGTTGAAAGAAGATGACTTTCTTGCTTTTTCTATGGTGCAATTTCCCTCCTTGTGTTGGAGTTTTCCATCTATTATTCTTTGTAGGGCTGGATTTGTGGAAAGATATTGTGTAAATTTGGGTTTCTCATGGAGTATTTTGCTTTCTCCATCTATGGTAATTGAGAGTTTTGCTGGATATAGTAGCCTAGGCTGGCATTTGTGTTCTCTTAGGGTCTGTATGACATCTGCCCAGGATCTTCTGGCTTTCATAGTGTCTTGTGAGAAGTCTGGTGTAATTCTGATAGGTGTATGTTTATATGTTACTGCTTTTAATATACTTTCTTTGTCTTGTGCACTTGGTGTTTTCACTATTATGTGATGGGAGGAATTTCCTTTCTGGTCCAATCTATTTGGAGTTCTGTAGGCCTCTTGTATGTTTATGGGCATCTCTTTCTTTAGGTTAGGGAAGTTTTCTTCTATGATTTTGTTGAAGATAGTTACTGGTCCTTCGAGTTGGAAATCTTCAGTCTCTTCTATACCTATTATCCTTAGGTTTGGTGTTCTCATTTTGTTCTTAATTTCCTGGATGGTTTGGGTTAGGAACTTTTTGCATTTTCTCTGACTGTTGTGTCAATATTTTCTATGGTATCTGCTTCCCCTGAGATTCTCTCTTCTATCTCTTGTCTTCTGTTGGTGATGCTTGCATCTATGACTCCTGATCTCTTTCTTAGGTTTTCTATCTCCGGTGTTGTCTCTCTTTGTGATTTCTGTATTGTTTCTCTTTCCATTTTTAGATCCTGTACAATTTTGTTAAGTTCCTTTACCTGTTTGATTGTGTTTTTCTGTACTTCTTTAAGGGATTTTAGTGTTTCCTCTTTAAGGGTTTCTACTTGTTTATGTGTTATCCTGTATTTTTTAAAGGAATTATTTCTGTCTTTCTTAAAGTCTTCTATCATTGTCATGAGATGTGACTTTAAATCCAAATCTTGTTTTTCTTGTTTGTCGAGGTATCCAGGACTTGCTGTGGTAGGGGAGCTGGGTTCTGGTGATGCCAAGTGGCCTTGGTTTCTGTTGCTTAGGTTCCTGCCCTTGCCTCTTGACATTTGGTCATCTCTGGTGTTAGTTGATCTTGCTGTCTCTGACTGAAGTTTGTCCTCCTGTAAGCCTGTGAGCCTGTGATCTTAGGAGTGAGAGAACTCCTGGGAGAGCAGTTCTCTCCAGGAAGGATTTGGGTCTGTAGGACTGTGGGACAGCCTTAACTCTGGGCACAGATGGAGACCAGAAGGATCAGATTCCTAATTACAAAATGTCTACTTTTCTTTCTCCTCCTTTGTCTTTCTTGTTTGTTTTTGAATCCTAATATTTTTGACATTTTCTTTCAATGTCAGAAATATTAGATTGTATGGTTATTGTTGTTCTGAAATAATTTTTCCTGTAATAATTCAAATTTTTATTTTCATGCCCTCTCAGGGTAGTAACAGCTTTTCAGGTTATAATTCCATGTCATTTTTCTGTCTTTGTTCTTCAAAGGGAATTTTCTGAGGATCGAATGCAAAGTTCAGTAAACACCAAACATGTGCTCTCCCCATCCCCACTCCTCGGCCCCCCAGCCCAGCTGAGATTTTCATCCTGGTATGTTATGTTGAATTCTCTCCTTTCTTTCATTTTACCTTGTTCCTTCTGTATCTCTTCTCAGTTTAACTAATGTTTCATTAAAGTCACTGTTTTTGTTTTACAAAGATTACATCTCCTTGTATCTTTGGGAACAATGGACAATTAGTTATCAGATTTGTACTCTTTTAGAAAACTATTATTATGATTATGATTATGATTATTATTATTATGTACTCTCAGTTTCTTCTAATGGTTGGTCTTTCTTCTTGGTTATAGCACTTTTCTGATAGAGCTAAGTTGATTTTCCTTTGATTATTAAATCTGAACCTTTAGTTGACAGGATTACAAATCAGAGTTGAGTTCTATGATCTATATATGATCTATCTTTCCATCTACCTACCTATCTTTTCCTGTCACCTGAAAGTTGCCTTTTGTTAGCATATCTTATTATAGCAACAGAAATGAAACTAGGACAGTTAATAAAATGAGTTTTAAGTTGGACGTGATGGAACATATCTTAAATCCTAGCACTCAGGGGCAGAGGCAGGAAGAACTCTATAAATTTGAAGTCTCATAGTGGATTCCAGGCCTGCTAAGGCTACCCAGTAAGGCCTTGTCTCAAACAAAACAAGACAAACAACAACAAAACGAGTGTAAAAATTATTTGAAACATTTACTGTTACTTCTTTTTTAAAGGTTTGGTAGGATCAGCAGTTATGCCATTTGGCTTTGGGCTTCTGTTAAGAGACTTGACAATGGACTTGATCTTTCTCTTTAGTATTGGTCTGTTCAAGTTTTTCTGTCCTGATGGCTCAGTTTGGTTTATGCCCATCCAGAAGTAGATCTATTTCATACAGGCTTTCCCAGTGTTTGCTTTGTAGCTGCTCACAGTGGTCTGGAATGACCATTTAATCCCCATGGTATCAGCGTAATGTGCTATTTTAGAGAATCTGATACTGATTGTATCGGTGCATATTTTCTCCTTGTTTTTTGGGTAGTCTAGCAAATGGTTGTCAACTTTGTCTTTTCAAACAACAACAAAACTGTTTTTGTTTATTTATTGGCAAGGTCTCTGTGTAGTCCTGGCTGTCCTGTCTTTGAGCTCAGAGATGAGCCTGCCTCTGTTTCCTGAGTCTTGGGATTAAAGGCATGTACACTATGGCTGACCCTCAAACCTATTTCATTGATCTTTTCTGTTTTCTAGTCTATTTCATTTGTTTTTGTTATAATCTTTGTTTTAATTTCCTTCTATTTTTTTCTCTTGCTTTATTTGTCAAGTGCATCATTAATTCATTTACTTAATTTATTTAAAGCCCCCTCTCTATTTTACCTAAGTAGTTAAAAGCTTCCTTCTTTGGATCTAGTTTTAGTAAATCTCATGGGTTTTGGCATGCCATGTTTTCACTTTCTTTTGTGTTTAAGACATTTACATCTTTTCTTTTGACCTCCTCATTGGTCATTTGAGAAAATGTTGCATTGCAGAGAGTCAGAGACTTGGGAGCACTCGGTTTTAACTGCGTTCGACTTGGGAGCACTCGGTTTTAACTGCATTCGATGTCATCAAACCTCCCCACAAGGCTCAGGGTCTATGCAGAAGAGGAGGCAGAAAGACTGTGAGAGGTGACAGATGACTTCAGGGAAGCGGTGTCTCCGAGATACCACAGGACGGAGGCACATCTTAACGCACAGACACTGTGCTGGCCTGCACAGGACCTGTGCGGTTTACTCTAGATGGGCGCCAGCTCTGAGATGGGGAGGAGACATGGGGCTCTGCCCCTAACCAAGAGGCTATTTGGAACTGATGCCAGCCAGCAAAGGGAAAATCAGTTTCCTCCAATGGAGGATCACCGGGTAGTTGGGTAACAAAATCCAAACCTCCTGGTTTTGTTTGTTTGTTTGTTTTGTGATTTTTTTTTCTTTCATTTTGACTTTTTGGGGAATTTTTACTCTTGTCTTACTGATTTTTCATTTGTTTGATTCTTTTTTTCTTTGAAAAGAGAGAAGAACCATGAACTTGGGTGGGTAGGGGGATGGGGAGGATCTGGAAGGAGTTGAGAGAGGGCAAACATGATCAAAATAGAGTGTATACAGTTGGAAATTAACTACAAAGAAAGTGTTCTTCTCTTTCCCTGTGGTTATATAATTTCTAAGGCTTCGCATGGATTTCTAGTTTCCTTTCATAAAATCAGGGCAGATCATCTATGATCTTTACAGAGCTTTACTTTATGTATGTGTGCTGGTTGTTTTGCCTGTACATACATCTGTGTGTGCCTGGTGCCTGCAGAGGCCAGAAGAGGTTGCAAATTTTCCATGGGGCTGGAGTTAAAGACAGTTGTGAGCTGCCTGGGAATAGAACCTGTGTCCTCTGGAGGAGCAGCCGGTTCTCTTAACTGCGAAGTCACCTCTTTAGCTCCTCAAAAAATATTCAGTTTTTGAAAACTTTAAACTATTTTGTAAGTGAAGATGTTACTGTCAGGAGAATATCCCCCATGACAAAAGTATGTTTTCGGCAGCTGTTGGGTGGAGTATTCTCTCAGTGTCTGTTCGATCCATTTGCTCTATGACATGTATTGTTTGACTCTAAAGTTTGTGGGGATTTTTTTTGGTTGATTGATCTTTATATTGATAAATCTGAAGTTTTGAAGGTCCCAGCCATTATTGTGATAGAGTCTGTCTCTCCTTTTAGATCTAATAATCTTTGCTTCCTATAGAATGGTTCATTTGTGGGTGCAAATATATCTACAATTTTAATTGCTGTCATCGAGTGTATCCCTCTGTCACTGTAAAATGGCATTCTTTGGCAAATTAGGACTAAAAGATATTCATCTTCTAAATACATTATCTGAATACCATTGTTGTCTGTGCAGGACAAATTCTGTCAGTGGGTTTGGAGAACAAACAGCCTGCCCAACGGATCTAAAAATTAGAATTCACTTTCTTATCCTAGTAGTATACAGACTCCCTGTTTAAAATGTTCCCTTCCCCACCTCAGTATGAGAGGAAGAATAATACAGGCACTGCGCTGACTTGCCCATCATGTGGAATCAATTTTAGCTTCCACGGTTTCAAGTGTCCCAGATGGGAGATACTATCTTCCAGGAGGCATTCTGGGGTGAGTATGACTTCCCCTGGTTTTATGCTGACTTACTTTTGAGAACTCTGGTGTTTCCTCCCACTCCAGATGAGTCCCGAGAATCTGGATAAGGGACTGGAGTCTCAGAGCCCTGTAGGCTCGGCACTTAGTTGGGGTCAGAGGGAAGAGCATTTTCACATCCTTCTAGTTTGTCACCCTCAATGGCAAACAACTTCTCCCGGGTGTATAAAATCTGCTATTTCCTTCAGCGAGAGGACAGCATTGCATATGTCAGGTTATGATGTAGAGAGCCTCTCTGGTAGGAGAGTATGTGTACAGGGGAGTCCTTTTTGCTTTGCCTAATTTGGACTTCATAATGGTAAGAATATAAGTTTTCTTTTAAACCAAGTTGTTGTAATTTGTGGCATCATCCACACATCTAAAAAAAGAAAAAAAATCAAAGCAAGGTATAAATCTAACTCAAAATTTAAAAGCAGCATATATACATTTTTTACTTTTTTCTTTTTAGAGGTCTGGAAAGGGCTTTAATGCATGCTTTGAAACAAAGGTCTTCTAGGGCCTCCTGAAACTTCCTTCTTGTCCAGTGTTTCCCTCTTCATAGTAACTGCTGTCTCTTTCCAACCCATCTGCCTTGAAGTTCCTTATCTTTCTTGTGTTTCTACAGATTTTGACCAGCACATTCCATTTAAGCATCAGCCAGATGAGGACCTTGAAGTCCAATGAAAATCTGCTCAGCGGTAATGATCCTCCCTGTGGGATAGCCTTTGCGATGACCCTCTCCTCTCCATTTGCCATGCATTCTCTAATAGAAGTGTGTAGTGGACTAGAGCGTACACTGAACCAGGACCCAGAAGACTTCTGCCCTAGAAGGTGGTGTGGCTTTCATCGACATATTCGATTATGTGTCCAGTCTTTCTGGGTCTAAAATGAGACTCCGTGACAAGCCTGCAGGAAAGCGGAAGCCTGTGACACGTGACTTGAAAGTTCTTCAGGAGCTGGGAACCCTTCTGACACTGCTATGCTTTTGACCATAAAAATGTGATAACAAAAATGGGACTCCTAGAATTATCTGTCCCCACCCTTAACAACAGAGAGTTAAACCTCAGAAAGCTGTGTGACTCAGACAAGGCTACTCAGGCAGGTAGAACCATAATCAGAATAGCGGCGCTCTCCCCGATATCATGACAGTCTTAGAGCTAGAATGGGTTTTCAACCACTTGAGAATCAACTAACCATAAACCGATCATGCAGCTTTCAGTGTTGGGAGCGATTTTAGCAGAGCACGTGTGGAATGGAGGAACGGAGGCAGACACAGTGTTGGTGAGACACAGGCAAAGCCCGGAGGGAGGGGTTGACGCTGAGAAGAGAGATCTGTAGTTAAGGACGATGGAGTGTCCGCATCGTGTGCCATCCTACCTATCCTACAACACGGCACAAAGATGTGCTTTGTTCTGAGCATTCATTTATTTGAATGATTAACGATGGGTTATTCCCTCCACTTCACTGCCTACTTTCCAGTCTCAATTACAGTTCAGCAGCAGCTGTGACTCTCTGTTAGGAGCTCATTTACTGGAAGGAGAAAATTTCCCCTGCCCCGAATCATGAGATTCTTCTTGTCACTGAAGCTTTATTTCCACGAAGCCAGTGATTATGCAATTGGCAGGTCATTTGGATCGCGATGCCCAGGGTCTCACAATCTGCCCGTATACACTGCCGCCATCTTGAGCTGTATACCTGGGCGAATATAATTCAGGTAAGGCAGAAGTCAAGGATTCTTTCCTGAAAATAGGTGATGCCACGTGAGATCTGACGACCAGACAGTGATCAGGTGTGGGGCAAGCGTTCTCCAGATCACAGGCTGCTGGCTGTGCATTGGGAATGAAGCGTGGCTTTACTTGGACGGCTTTGCTCATTCAAATGTTGCATGCTCTATGCTCTGAGGACTTTCTTCATTATCGAGTTTACTTTTCTTACGAAATTTTTTTCCTAGGGAAGTTTCATTACCTCTTTTTGTTTTGAAGTGACACTCTCCATCTGTTTTTGTTGGCAACACAAAGAACCAATTCCAGTATCCAATTAAAATGTTGCAGGCTGATATTCAATAACATGTCATCAAGCATTTCTTATGAGTGTTCACTATTTACATAGGGAGTTAAGAAGCTGACAGTCACTCTCTGTACTTTGTAGAGTACATTCCAAGCTTCCTTTAAATAACAGTTCTTATTGTGAGGGATGATTCATTGAAGAATTCCACTTAATGGGCCAGAGGAATAAACCCAAGTTCCTACCATGTGCAGTGGGAGACCATATCAACACACTGCTGCAGTTAAAGGACACAGTGCTAACACACATTCACAGATTCATGGGCTAGCTTATTCCTTATACAAGTTTGTCTCTGTGTCTGTCTGTCGGAGACAAGATCTCATGTAGCCCAGGATGGCTTTGAAATGCTGATTCTCTAGCCTGGGGCTGTTGGCATGTGCCGCCATACCTACCTTCCTTATTTCCTTCCCCTCACCTTTTCTTCCCTCCTCTTCCTCTTCTTTCTCCTCCTCTCCTTCTTTAGAGTCTCACTACGTAGTTCAGGCTGGCCTCAAATTTAGAATCCGCCTGCCTCTTCCTTCTAGGTGCTGGGATTATGGGGTTGTGCCATCATACCTGGCTCAGTTTTGAAATTCTCATGTCTCGAAGAACATTTTGTCTCTTCATATGCTGCACTCATGAATTTTAACCTCGTCTGAAATCATCTGCTTGAGGCCAGAGGCACAACTCACCACAATGAACTTCATTTGAAATAAAGCAGATTCCAGAAGGGAGCTTTTCAATGGTAACATGGTTGGATTTTTCCTGAAAGTAAGATCACCACATGTACAAAATCCAGAAGGAGGGAGGAGACAGATTGTTGGAATATTTGAGCATGAGAAGAAAGTATCACGTTCTGTCTCGGGCTGTAGGAGGTGTGAGCGGGCTGGAGAGGTGGCTCAGTGGTTAAGAGCACTGACTGCTCTTCCAGAGGTCCTGAGTTCAATTCCCAGCAACCACATGGTGGCTCACAACCATCTGTAGTGGGATCTGATGCCCTCTTCTGGTGTGTAAGAAGACAGTGACAGAGAATGACTGGTTGTGAATATATATAAAACCAAGAGGCATGGTCCTGTTTGAGCTATTGATTGAGAGGTCCAGGAGTCTGGGAGCCCAAGTGACATGAACTGAGACAGTAGAGCATATGGCTGTACCTTCTGTCACTCTTTTGTACTTGGGAAATTACTCATTGAATGAAACCAGCAACGAGACAGTAGGGAATTAATAGATTTATGATGTGCAGATTTTCACAGTCTACTTACATTTGTTATTTCTGTTTTGGTCTTTAGTACTTTACTGGTTTCACGTGGCTGTGCTCCCCTTTGTAGGAAACCCTGAGCTGAGCAGTCTAGGTAGCATCTCAGTTACAAGGCTGTTGGGTTGCAGGCTTTCGGTGGGAGTATGGTCCCAGTTCACCAGCTACCTGGAGGAAACTGCATTGCCTTAAGTCACTGAACTACCTAGGCTTCTGCAGTGACTCAAAGTGGCAATGTCAGCCCCGGTGGTTGTGCCATCTGGTAGACATCTACTTTTAAAAGACACTCGTTAGGCATGGTAGCACATGCCTATAACCTCAGAACCTGAGATGTTCGGTGGATGGAGAAGCATGAAGCCAACCTGGGTCACATAGTGACAGAGACCAGTCTGAGAGAGATGCTGCTTCTCTCCCAGGTACTAAGACTGCAATCCTTGGAAACAGCCACTGTACTGCAGGAGTCCTACAGGATCCTCTTAAAGCATAGAGAGAGAAAGATTATCTTCTAGTTATGCAGAATTGTTCATGCCTTCATCATTACCTGTGAGTTAGAATATAGGAAAGTCCCCTAAAGGGACACATTTTTAATAAGCAGATAGCAAACTATGCAATGATGGGTGAATGCTACAGACTTTAGCCAGCCTTTCTCCCCATTGGGAGGAATAGCATATGCCAACACTGCCAGTCAGTAGCCTTGCTGTGTGCAGGGGCCAGAGGTTGATGCCACAGACTTCCTTTGTTGTATTCTGTTCTGTTTTGTGTCTCTGAGATATCTAACCTCTGGGTCCTGGCTCTCCAGGTACTGTCAGGCCTGGGCTCCCTCTCTGGCATGGGTCTCAAGCTGACCAGTCATTGGTTGGCCACTCCCACAATTTCTTCACCACCTTTACCCCAGTATTTCTTGCAGGCAGGGCACATTGTTCAATGAAGGTTTTATGGCTGGGATGGTGTACCAGTTCCTCTACTGGAAGTCTTGTCTAGTTACAGGAGATGGCTGCTTCAGGCTCCACATCCCCATTGCTAGGAGTCTCTCCTAGGGTAACCCTCAAGATTTCTGGGAGGTTCCACTGTACTAAGTTTAGTTTATACCTCCCCTGACGTGGCTTCCAATTCCAGTTATCTCTCCCAACACTCTCTCCTTCCATCCTCTCCAACTTGTTTCCTTCTGTTCCCATCCTTACTTATCCCCAGTCCACCCAGAAAATCTATTCTATTTCCCCTTCCTAGGGAGAGCCATGAATCCCCTCTTGAGCCCTCCTTGTTACTTAGCCTCTCTGGGTCTGTGGTTGGCAGTGTGATTATCCTTTATACCAAATACTCACTTTTAAGTGAGTTTGTAACATGTTTGTCTTTCTGGGTCTGGGTTACTCACACAGAATGATTTTTTTTCTAGTTCTACCTATTTGCCTACAAATTTCATGATTTTTTTTAACAGCTGAGTAATATACTCCATTGTGTAAATGTACCATATTTTCTTTATTTATTCTTTTGTTGAGGAATATCTAGGTTGTTTCCAGTTTCTGGCTATTATGAATAAAGCTATTATGAATATAACTGAGCAAGTGTCCTTGTGGTGAGGTGGAGCGCCCTTTGGGTACATGGCTAGGAGAGGTAGAGCTGGGTCTTGAGGTAGATAAATTTCTGAGGAATCTCCATTTTGACTTCCAAAGTGGCTGTACAAGTTTGCACTCCCACCAGCAATGGAGGAGAGTTCCCCACTCCACATCCTTGCCAGCATGCACAATCGCTTGAGTTTTTTATCTAAGCCATTCTGATGGGTGTTAGATGGAACCTTAGAGTCATTTGGTTTGCATTTTTCTGATGGCTAAAGATATTAGACATTTCTTTAAGTGCACCTTGGCCATTTGAGTTTCCTCTGTTGAGAATTCTTTGTTTAGATCTATGCTCCATTTTTAATTGAATTATTTGGTTTGTTGATATCTAGTTTCTTAAGTTCTTTATATATTTTGGAAACTAGTCCTCTGTTGGGTTCAGGGTTGGTGGAGATCTTTTTCCATTCTGTGGAATGCCATTTTTTTCTTTTGATAGTACCCTTTGCCTTACAGAAGTTTTTCAGCTTCACGAACTTCTCTTTATTAATTGTTGATCTTAGTGCCTGTGTTATTGGTGTTCTGTTCAGGTAGTTGTCTCCTGTGCCGATGCATCCCAGGGCATTTCCCACTTTCTCTTCTATCAGGGTCAGTATCTGGTTTTGTGTTGAGGTCTTTGATCTACTTGGCCTTGAGTTTTGTGCAGGGTGATAGATATGGATCTATTTGCATTCTTCTAAATGCTGACATTAAGATAGATCAGCAACATTTGTTACGATGCTTTCCTTTTTGCACAGATATATCCAGCTTCTTTATAAAAAAAAAAAATCAGCTGTCCATAATTGTGTAGATTTATGTCTGGGTCTTAGGTTGGACTCAATTGACCATTCTGTCTGTTGTTTATGCAAATATCATTTGGTTTTTATTACTATAGCTCTCTATTAAAGCTTGAGATCAGGGGCGATGATACCTGTAGAAGTTCTTTTATTGTATGGAATTGTTTAGGCTATTCTTGTTTTTTTTTTTTTTTTTTTTTTTCATATGAAATTGACTATCAAGGTCTGTAAAGAATTGTATTGGAATTTTGATGGGGATTGCATTGAATCTGTAGATTGCTTTTGGAAAGATGGCCACTTTTACTATGTTAATCCTACAGATCCATAAGCATGGGAGATTTTTCCATCTTCTGATATCTTCTTCAACTTCTTTAAAGACTTTGTCATATAGATCATTCACTTCCTTGGTTAGAATTAGCCCAAGATATTTTAGAGGCTAGTGTGAAATCCCTGATTTCTTTTTCAGCCCCCCTCCTCAACTTTTAAATTAACCTTGCATCCATCCACTTCACTAAAGATATTTATCAGCTGTAGGAGATTCCCCGGTAGTATTTTTGGGGTCACTTATGCTATCATATCATCTGAGAATAGCGATACTTTGACTTCTTCCTTCCAATTTGTATCCCCTCAATTTCCTTCAGTTGTTTTATTGCTGTAGCGAGAACTTCAAGTACTATATTAAATAGATCTGGAGAGAGTCATCAGCCTTGTCTTGTTCTTGATTTTAGTGGTATTGAGTTGAGTTTCTCTCCATTTAATTTGATGTTAGGTGTCAGCTTGCTGTAAATTGCCTTTAATTATGTTTAGTTATGTTCCTGGTACCCCTGATCTCTCCAAGTCTTTTATCATGAAGAGGTGTTGGATTTTGTCAAAGGCTTTTTCAGCATTTAATGAGATGATTGCATGTTTTTGTTGGTTTGTTTGTTTCAGTTTGTTTTTATGGAGGAGTACATTGACAGATTTTCATATATTGAACCATACCTGCATCTCTGGAATGAAGCCTACTTGATCATGGTAGATGATCTTTTTGATGTGTTCTTGGATATGTTTTGCAAGTGTTTTATTGAGTATTTTTGCATCAATGTTCTTGAGAGAAATTGGTTTGTAATTCTTTCTTTGCTGAATCTTCGTGTGGTTTGAGTATCGAGGTAATTGTGGCTTCATAAAATGAACTTGGCAGTGTTCCTTCTCTTTCTATTTTGTGGAATAATTTGGGAAATATTGGTGTTAGCTCTTCTTTGAAAGTCTGGTAGAACTCTGTACTCACACTGGTTGACTCTGGGCTTGTTTTGGTTGGGAGAATTTTAATGACGGTTTCTATTTCCTTAGGGCTATGTTTAAATCATTTATCTTATCTTGATTTAATGTTGGAAAATTTTATCTATCAAAAAATTGTCCATTTCTTTTATATTTTCCAATTTTATAGAGTACACTTTTTTGAAGTACTACTTAATGATTCTTTAGATTTCCTTGGTGTCTGCTGTTATGTCCTCCCTTTTCTTTCTGATTTTGTTAATTTGGATGTTCTCTTCATGTCTTTCAGTTAGTTGGTTAAGTGTTTGTCAATCTTGTTGAATTTCTCCAAGAACCAACTTTATGTTTTATTGATTCTTTGTATTGTTGTCTTTGTTTATATTTTATAGGACAGTTTGCTTATGTCCTGCCTTCTACTCACCTTGGTGTTTCTGTTCTGCAGCTTTCAGATGCACTGTTAGTAACCAGTGTGAGGTCTCTCTGCGTTCTTCATGAAGGCACTCGGCACTATAAACTTCCTCCTAGTACAACTTTCATTTTATTCCATAACTTTGGGTATGCTGTGTATCCATTTTCATTGAATTCTAGGAAGTCTTTAATTTCTTTTTTTACTGCCTTGATCCAATAGTTCCTTCAATACAGAGTTATTCAGTTTCGATGAGTTGGTAGGATTTCTGTTGTTTCTGTTGTTGTTGAAGTCCAGCTTAAACCGATGGATTTCCGGTCTTAGAGGATATAGGGGGTTATTTCAGTTTTCTAGTGTCTGTTGAGACTTGCTTTGTGATCAAGTAGGTGGTTAATTTTGGAGAAAGTTCTGTGAGGTTCTGAGAAGAAGGTATATTCTTTTGTGTTTGGGTGAAATGTTCTATGGACATCTGTTCGGTTCTTTGGATTCATAACATCTAATAGTTCTATTATTTCTCCTCTTAGCTTTTGTCTGAATGACCTATCCATTGGTGAGAGTTGGCTATTAAAGAATCTTACTATTACTGTGTGATTTGGACTTTAGTGATGTTTCTTTTACACATGTGGGTGCCCTTACATTTGGGGCATAGATGTTAAGAATTGAGATGTCACATAGGTGGACATTTTTTTCTTCTTTTAGATGAGTAGGGAATGTCTTGCACCAACTCTTTTGATTAATTTTGGTTGGAACTCTATTTTGTCAGATATTAGAATAACTACTGCAGCTTGCTTCTTGGGTCCATTTGCTTGGACAATCTTTTTCTAGCCCCATACTCTGAGGTAATGTTTATCTTTGATGTTGAGGTATGTTTCTTGTATGTGGCAGAAGGATAAATCCTGGCTTCATATCTATTCTGTTAGCCTGTTTATTGTTTGTTATTTAAACTGGGATATTGAATCCATTGATATTGAAAGATGATTGTTAATTTCTGTTATTTTGTTGTTGGTGGTGGTGGTAGTGGGTGGTGGTTGTGTGTGTGTGTGTGTGTGTGTGTGTGTGTGTGTATGTGTGTGTGCTTCCTGTCTTTTGATTTTGCTGGTATGATTTATTTATTTCCTGTGTTTTCATGAATGTATTTAACCTTATTGAGTTGGACTTTTCCTTCTAGTACCTTTTACAGGGCTGGAGTTGTAGATAGGTACTATTTAAATTTGACTTTGTCATGGAATATCTTGTTTTATCCATAAGAGTGATTGAAAGTTTTGCTAGGTATAGTAGTCTAGGCTGGCATCTGTGGTCGCTTAGAGTCTGTAAGACATCTGTCCAGCACCTTCTGCTTTTAGAGTCTCTGTTGAAAAATATAAAGTAATTCTAATAGGTCTTCTTTTATATGTTACTGGGTTTTTTCCTTTACTGCTTTTAATATTCTTTTTTTATTCTCCGTGTTTTGATTATTATGAGGCAGGGGGACTTCCTTTTCTGGCACAATCCATTTGATGTCATTTAACTTTCTTGTACGTTTATAGGCACGCCCTTCTTTAGGTTAGGAACATTTTCTTCTATGATTTTGTTGAAAGTATTATCTGGGCCTTTGAGCTGGGAATCTTCTCTTTCTCCTAATTCTATTATTCTTAGGTTTGGTCTTTTTCATAGTATCTCAGATTTTCAGAATGTTTTGTGTCAGAAATTTTTTAGGTTTAATGTTTTCTTTGATATACCAATTTTTCTATCATATCTTCTATATCTGAGATTCTCTCTTCCATCTCATATTCTGTTGGTGATTCTTGTATCTGTAATTCCTGTTCACTTACCTAGGTTTCCCATCTCCAGGATTCCCTCAGACTGTGTTTTCTTTATTGCTTCTATTTCCTTTTTCAAATTTTATGGTTTTACCCATTTCCTTCATCAGTTTGGTTTTTTTTTTTGGATTTCATTAAGGGGTTTATTCATTTCCTCTTTAAGGACCTCTATCATCTTCACAAAGTTGGTTTTGCGGTCATTTTCTTGTGCTTCAGCTGTGTTGATTCAAGTGTTGCTGTACTTGGGTAGCTGGGCTTTGGGGTGCCATAGTGCCCTGGATGCTGTTGTTCTTACACTGGGATCTAGGCATCTGGGTTGGGGATGAGTATAGGCTTAGGTGTAAATTTCTGAGTTGGTTTTTGTTGGATGGGTGTTTTCTTCCTCGGTTTCTGTTTCCTCTTTGTGTTCTGTATTACTGGCAGTCTTTGTGACCTCTGGACTATCAGGGAGTCTCTGTTAGAGTTGGGGTCTGGGCTTCTGGCAGCTAGAGTGGCCTTTGGTCCATCAGGGTTCTCTGTTTTTCTGAATGGTGTGGCCTGCACCCAAGCAGCAGATCTTCATCCATAGTGATGGGGACATGGCAGCAGGGGCAGGGGAGGGGTCAGGAGATTTGGGTCTTACAGCTCCAAACAGAAGGAGTGGGAGGGTTACTACAGGAGGTGGGACTCTTTCCTGTTCTGACTTTGCCTTATTTTTTATTGAGACAAGTACTCTCAATGAACCTGGTGTTGCCATTTCAGCTACACTGGCTAAAGAGCAGCTGACTAAAGAGCCTTCAGAATCTTCATTGCCCTGTCCTCCAGCCCTGGACAGATATACACTGCCATGCTCATCTTACATGTGGGTAGTGGGGTCAAACCCAGGTCCTCATGCTTACACAGGGTCCCTTTAAACCCTGAGCATCTCCCCAGGCACCAGAATATATCTTTTGTTTTCTTTCCATCCCTTTGGACCATGCCTCATCACCCCAACTTCCCCCCCCCCCCCCACTTTATGTGTTGCATTTCTATCCTTGGGGCTCCAGCATAGGCCCATAAGAAAGGGTTATGATGGAAAACTTGAGTGGAATAAACCATGCAATCCTCTTCCTCTTCCTCCTCCTCCTCTTCCTCTTCCTCCTCCTCCTTCTCCTCCTCCTCCTCCTCCTCCTCCTCCTCCTCCTCCTCCTTCTCTTCCTCCTCCTCCTTCTCCTCCTTCTCCTCTTCCTTCCTTTCTTTTTCCCCACTTCCTCCTCTTTGGAAATAGTCCTATTTGGTCCATTCCACCAAATATTCAGTCATGAAGAGTGAGAATTTTGGTTTCTTTGGAAACGCAGGTTTTTATATGAATATGCTTTTGGTTTACTCCTAGGTGTGGGATACGGGGCTCCTTCCGAATGTCTATAGCTGTCATGATTTGTCTTGTGCTCTAGGAGGGGCGTGATTTTTGCCAGTTGCAGATAGTTTACATTTGAAATTCTGGGGCTCTGGAGAGGATATAAACATGAGAGCCCCAAGAAGGTCTGTGGTGGCTGCTGCTCCCCCTGCTCCCCCACTGCTCCCCTTGCTGCTCTCCTCCTTCTCCCCTGCTGCTCCCTCCTGTTCTCCTTCTAGTCTGCTGCTTCCCTGTCCCCTACTGTTCCCTTGCTGCTCTCTTCCTTCTCCCCTGCTGCTCTCCTCCTTCTCCCCTGCTACTCTCCTGTTGCTGCTCCCCTGATGCTCCCCTCCTCCTCCTCTGCTGCTCCCCTACTGCTCTCCTGTTGCCCTGCTGTTCCCCCCTGCTGTTCCCCCCTGCTGTTCCCCTGCTGTTCCCCCTGCTGTTCCCCTGCTGCTCCTCCCTGCTGCTCCTCCCCTGCTGCTGCTGGTTCCTGCTATTGTGTTTGGTGTTTTGCTGCTTTTGCTTAATTGCTGGTTTGCCAGATGCTGGTTGGAGATATCCTGAGGGCAAGGATTAGACTCACCCCTAGGAACTCCTAATCAGCAGGAAGTGGTCTAAAGAGGACTATGCCCCCTTTCCCTTCTAACCTTCTAATCTCTCTCCTACCTGGTGCTGGGGGGGTTGGAAGGGCTTAGGGTAGCATAAAGATTTAGAAAGGTGGTAGATATAAGAGCCCAATGAAGTAGCCAAAGTACATCTACAGCATGCCCGAACCCATCTGATTTTAGAGTGGGCAACTCTAAATGTAATTGTACTGATGCTACTCTCCACCCCACACACTGTTGGAAGAGAGCCGGCATGGTCTATTGTGAGTTTAGAATAGTCTTATTTTAAAAACCCTTACAAGATGTTCCTCTCCCCCAAAACTCATTGATAATTTCCAGAATGGTTTTCAGGAGGGTATACATATACCTTCTAAACAGCAAACTGCTACCAAAAGCTGTATGAGCCCAGATAAGTCTTAATTTTAAACCCCAATTCTGTGAACCAAAAGGTAACTGGTAATGTCTTTAATGTTGTCACCATGCAACACTGAGATGTGCAGACTAAACCCAGGTTAGAATCCTTCGTTGGGGTCTTTTATCTTCCTGCATCCCCTCGGGGATACAGCCCACTTTCTCTTTGAGGTTGAACAATGTAGATATTCGTAGTGTGGGCTTTGTTATCTTCTGACATTCTTTTTTTTTTTCTAAAGACAAAAACAATGCAAGAAACAATGCCTTTATGAGAAGACAAACGGGGTGTAACCCAATAATTGTTCCAGAATGCGTGAAGATTATCATAGTTGTGTTCTTTATTTTTGTTTTTGTTTTTTTTTTTGTTTGTTTGTTTTTTTTTAAAGAGAAACACTCTTTAAAAGAGTGGCTGCTGGGAATTGAACTCAGGACCTCTGGAACAGCAGTCAGTGCTCTTAACCACTGAGTCATCTCTCCAGCCTGTGTTTTTTTATTTTTCCATTCCAAATTTCTATTTTACATGTATTGGAAATATCTTCTAGGTTGTGCTCCAAGTAGATGACTGTGTTTCAAAGTAAGCTTATAAGAGGGACTAGCAAAAACCAGGTCTTGTTCTACTTTTAGATATTCTTTCATTGTCGCACCCATCCATCTGTCCATCTGTCTATCAATCTATCTTTCTGTTTTACAGCAAATCACACAGTTGGTTAGAGATGCTTTCTGATCCTAAGTCTGCTTTCGACAAACTTACCAGTACAATGAAGGAAGCACTGAGCAGAGGGATAGATGCAGTAATATTCAAAATGAAGTGGCTGCCATTAGAGGGGTGAACTTGAGAAAAACTTTCAGAGAGAAGATGGTACCTAAGCCAGGTTTTAAGCAAATACATTTTCCCATAGGAAGATAAAGGAGTGGTGGGAAATATGACGTAGAGGAGATGATATTTGCAAAGACACAAAAGTATGGAAGTGTGTCGTGTTAGAGTCACAAGAGGTCAGCTGAGGGGTTGGGAGTCACTTCAGGAAGAGCATTGAACACCTTATTACAGAGCTTGGTTTGATCTTTTTAGAGAATGGGGCCGTTGTGGTTTTGAGTGGTGGGTGGTCTTATGTGTCCCTAGGATGATGATCACTGTCCATAAGCTCAAAGTCAGATATGCAAATATGAGGCCATCTAACCAAGAGAAGGTGGTTATAGGTACTGTTAGTTAGAGAGTGAGGAGACTTGCAACACGTGGTAAAATGGACAGGAATTGGCATTTTTGGTATTAGGAATAAAGAGGAAGCCCTTGGGGTAACAAAAGAAAAGAAACATCTTATTCTGGTGTACAGTTTTGGCTCCCCTGCTCTGGGTCCTGTGGTGAGCTAGCAAGTCATAGTGGTAGGGAAAACCATAGATTTCATCATCAGGGAGCAAGAGGAAAAAGAGAAAAAGGCAGAGACCCCAGACTCTGCTCCAAAGGCGTCCCTTGGGGGTCCCACCTCATGAAGGGTCTCCTATTTCTCACCGGCACAAACCTGCAGATGAAGCAAAGACCCAAACTGGAGCAGATGGCTCTGTTTCCTGGGGTTCTTTTTGTAAAGGAGTCAGGGAGGAAAGGAGACCAGAATATAATCGGTGGCATTTTCTGTATGAATGCTGAGGTCCAAGTGCCTGCTGGCTGACTCAGTGGAAATGCACCGTATACTTAAAATCCATAGCTCACAGACCAAGAGAGGCCTGAAGAAAGGTGGATTCACGGCATTAACTTGCTCTACTCTTTCTCCATTGCTGAGGTTACTGATTTCCCACACATATCTGTTCTCTTCATTTCTTTCATTAGCAGCAGGAGTTGGAGCAGGGAGAGCGTCTACTCAGCTGCAGTCTTCCATGGACCTGCCTTCTTTATCGGCTGTTGCTGTGTGGTGAAGGAATGGTTATTTAATGAAAAACACTTTTTAAAATCCCTGAGCTCTTAAATGGAAAAAGGAGAGGGAGTCCAGCTCACACCGTGGAGCAGTAGGGAGGGAGGGAGGGAGAAAGGGAAGGAGGGAGTGTTGGCACTTGAAGCCTTGCCTGCCTTGGCCCCATGCCCCTGACTTTTACATTAAAATTACTTTTCTTCAACTTCCTTTGTTCTTTTTCCAGCCAGCAGACTGAGAAGGTGTTAGGGCCACAGCTTCTAATGCTCAACTGACCAAGAGCAGGGCCTTTTTGTGTGAAGCTTGCTCTTCAATGCAGAGCCTGAACAATAACGCCAGCCTTTGCAACCCCCTGCCTTATTCCTGCCTTGTATGCTGCAGTGTCTACGCCAACATCTCAAGTCCGTGGGCTCGCACCTTGTCTATTCATTTTTGCTCCTGATATAAGTTCAGAATATATCACTTAAAGTGCATAAAACCTGCCTAATCCGGCCCCACCAACTGCCCAAACTCACAGCTCTCCTTTCTTCTTCCCTCTCCTCTCCACAGCGATCAGAAAACCACTTGTAAAACGTAACATGGAAGACAGAGATACTTAGAAGACCAAGAGAGGGCAGAAAGCTACTTAAAAGAAATTGGCTTGAGTCAGAGGAGGGAAGCTTAGGAGTGGGCGAGACGGTGAACTCATAAAGCACACGGTGGATGCAGGAGAGTCCAAGCCGGGAGGACAGCAAGGGCCCTGGTGTGGGTTAATTGGTGCCCTGCCTATACTCAGGGGAGAATACACTTTCGGCCACATCAAAGTCTCTTCCAGAAAGAAAAAGAAACCCAGAAAACAAAACATACCTCATTAGAAGTGCCATTTCCCGGAACCCTGGCAGCAGACAGTAAGAAACCTGACAGTAATTGCCTCTGCTTAGCCTGCTGCTCTCAGCCACCGAACCGTTCGCCTCAAGACGAACAAAGAAAGGAGGCAATATATTTAAAGTTGATTTCTTAGAAAGTGAAACGATTTAGCCAGAGTTGACTTCCGTCAACTAGACATCTTCCGTAGCTTCGAAATGCAACCTCTGGGAATCTGTGAAATCCTTCCTTTAGCAAAGCTTTCACCCTGCCCTCCAGAGATGCTCACAGACTCCTGCATACGTACTCCAAACATGACCGCTCGTGACGGGCTGAGAGAAGGCCATCTCCATCGTCCACCTCATTTGTCCTAGAACTGTGGCCATAGCAAAAGCAGGAGGCCAGAGGACCCATTCTACTCACTTTTTAACCCTTTCGTTTTGGTATGATTTTATGTTTAGGAGGAAGTGGCAAAGATATTATTTCTTTTTTTCTTTTTTCTTTTCTTTTTTTTTTTTTTTTTCCGGGTCTGGGGACTGAACCCAGGGCCTTGCGCTTGCTAGGCAAGTGCTCTACCACTGAGCTAAATCCCCAACCCCATGGCAAAGATATTAAAGAGAATCTTCATTCATGTTTCAGCGTAACTATGGGACAGTAGTTAAAGCTATTTGTATGACTGTAACTCTATTCCCTGAACTATAGACTTTGTACGTTTTCCCACTGATGGCCTTTTCACAGTTTTAATATTCAGGTCTGGATATTGCCTCAGATTTCGATCTCACTATGATGCTTTTAGTACCAAGGACATGAATGACAGGTACACACCACTTTCTCTCTTACAGAATAGCCTTGAGAAGCCAGCTGCAATCCAGCAGTAACTGGCAGAGACTTGGATGGCGGTATTGGAAGTGGCTGTCTGTCCTGCTCCTGGCAGACTACTGTAGACTCTTAGCAGCCTCAGAACAGGCATGAAGACACAGACACAGACAAACTCAGGGGGCTGAAGCATGCCTAGAGAGAGGACAGAGACGAGCTGTATGCCATGATAGCAAATACAGAGGCGCAGTTGCTTAGAGAGTAAAGCTATGCGAATAACTTTTGGAAAGGGGACAGCAAACTCATCTGAGGAAGAGGCAACTGCAAAGGTTGGGGCAGGAGAGCAGGTGAGCACTTCATGAAGCACAAACTATGGCTGACAAAATGCCCGAGTTACCACAGGGGCAAGTCTGACTTGGAGCATGCGTAGACCATCTGCTTTTGGAAAAGGGGAGGGAAAAACTATCTCAATGAAATTAGAAGGAAGGATACACGGGTGCATCCCAGTTTCCCTCAGTTTCCACTCTTCCTCATTCAGGTGGAGGCCATTGACTTTGTGAGAGAGACGGAGGGTCAACGTGAGGGGAACAGAGTTGGGGCTTTCGGAGACTGATACAGATTGCTGGGAGAGGTGCTATGGGTTAAGACCGAGGAAATCAACCAAGCCGGGAGAAATGAAAAGAGGGGCAGTGTTACTGACATCCCGAAGATAATCAGGTTATTAGATCTGGGGGTTTGGAGGGAATGGCACCTTGGTGCTGCTCTCAGGCTGCCACACTCCCTAAGGATGTGTGAGCCATTTAAGATTAGCTTTTCCTTTCTGTTCCTGTAGCTGTATTATTGGTCATTATTTATCATGTCTCAGAATTAAGTCAGGGGTTTCACTGAGATCAATAACTGCTTTTCTTCATTGGTAATCCATGGAGTAAGAGGGGAAAAAAATCAATGTTGTCTACAGCGAATGATTCTAGCAACATTTATCCCAATAAAAACAGTAACTAGAATTGGAATCTTTATGCGTAGTCAAACCCTGGGTATCACACATAGCAGGCAAGCGCTCTCCCAGTGAGCTGTACTCCAGCCCTTGTAAATCTGAGTTTTTGAGCATCTGTTGTTATAGTTCTCTGCCAGACATTCTTCCTATGTCTACAAGAAGCCGCAGTCTCAGATGTAGGAAGAGAGGCTTAGAGATGTTCATTCTTCCAACAAATATTGTGCCTTCCACGTGCCAGGTTTCATCTGCGGCGACTGTGATATGTCAGTGTGTGAACCAGGCTGAGATCTGTGACCCCGGCTGTCGTGTTTCAGCAGGAAGTCTAAGTGCACACACAATCTGCTGAACACACACAGACGGCCGTCATCACTGACCTATCATGACAGTCGGGTAGTGACCTTGCTCATCTCTGGCTGCCTCGGATCCATCCCATCTGTTTGTTTTATATTTTGACAGGGGTGGAATTTTCTACTTTCTGGATTTTATACAGCTTTATAGGACTGTTCGTCAATGTGTAAGGATTTTACAAGGCAAAGCTAAGCACGCGACTGGTCCTGATGAGGCTCATCGATCAAATGCTCCTTTCCTGAAACTTGAAATCTGTATAGAGAGGGGAAAAATAAAGAGGATCATTGAAACTCATTCATCCTTCTGATTTCCTGAAGATGTTTTTATGATGAGATCCTCTGGGGAGCTACAGATTTTATTTTTTGAAGTGTGATTTTAATTGGAAGTCCCTCTATAAACATTCTACAACCAATGCTGCTATCACCATCAACATCACATCACCCGACACCAACACCGCCATTACCATCATCATCATCATCACCACCCATGCCATCATCACCACCACCACCATCACCATCACCATCACCATCACCATCACCATCAGATTATCATCATTACCACCATCAGATTAGCATCACAACCACTACCACTGCCATCAGATTAGCATCACCACCACTACCACTGCCATCAGATTACCATCACCACCACTACCACTGCCATCAGATTAGCATCACCACCACTACCACTGCCATCAGATTACCATCACCACCACTACCACTGCCATCAGATTAGCATCACCACCATTACCACCACCATCACCATCACCACCATCACTATCAGATTACTACTAACACCACCACCACCACCACCACCATCATCACCACATCCTCATCACATCATCGGCATCACCACCACTCTCACTACTACCATAGTTTTTTTCTTACCATAGCTTTAGTCTTTGTGGCTGACCAGCAGAAACCTGTATTTGTCTGATCCTAACGTCTATTCCTCAATACTCTAACATCCATTCCACCATGCATAGGGATGATCAAGAGGTAGTTTCAAGTTTTGTTTTTCTTACCATGCACATTCTGACGTGAAGTTTTCTTGTATGTGATGAGCTCTCTGTGGACTTATCTGTCCTTGATTTTGAACATGGCTTATAGAGGATAAACCCCACTTCATCTCTCTGGGAATGTGGAACAGAGTGGACAGAAAATCAAATTCTCTTTCCCCCAGGTCATCTTCCTATTGTTGTGAAGTACTTGAGGATTTACCAATGGTCTCGTGGCAAGTACAAGTGTTTGGCATGACATCATTTCCTCTCCGTATCTCTAGCTGGCCATCCTTGGCTGGAGACTTGTACTGACAGGCTACTAGTGTTCAGCAAACATGAATGTAGGTGAGGAAGTGCTCATAAAGGATGAGGAAGGCCTCATCCTTTATTTGTGGAAACTAGAAACATCATTTTTAGCTCCTTGCACAGCTATGGCATTGTATAAACATGAGGACAGTACTCTTAGGGTAAGGGTCATGAATGGTGCTCACGGAATCAAAAGAAAAAAGATTATTGACTTGATGCGGGATTGAACTTTTGACCACTTCTTGGTGAGTTTGCATGAGTGCTAGAGATCCAAATTCAGGCCCTCATCCTTGTGCGGCAGGCACTGTGCTGATCGAGCTGTCATACCAGCCCCTGTGGTACAGATATCAAAAGTGTAGCATTTATTGGTATTTGGAAACATTTATGTCTACCAAAAGTAAAACGAATGTTAGTAATAACAGCATAATAATTTACTTATTATAAATCATATATTAATAAAACATAGTGAATAAATGTCTTACATGACTCAAAGGAATGTATTTGAACTGGGAAAGTAGTACAAAAATTTGAACGTTGCTTATGAAGGCCTTGGGGTGTAGCACTGTGGTGAGACCATGCACAGGGTGCCGGGTTTAGTCTCCAACACCACACAATTTTTTAAAGTGTCAAAACCTCATAACTAAACATGGATAAGAGCACTGGAGAAAATGTTGCATACCTAGGATAGAGTTTAGTATCTTTATTGCACAGAAATGGAAGTGCACAAGCCGTGTCCGGTGACGGAGGGAGGTGACCACCATGCTATGCTGTGGAACCCTGCAGCTCAGGAGCCTGAGCATGTGAGAAAAGACCCCAGTACCTTCCTGTGTGGCAGGCGTCTGCATGAGGCAGAAACTGTCCTTCTTACTCAATTCACGTTCTTTCAGAACCAAGTTTTTTTTCTTTGTAAAGTGCCAGTTTGATCTCTCTCTCTTCTTCTTCTCTGAACTCAAAGCATTTAAAAATAAATGCACTCAGAAGCTCATCCACTTTCCAAACCTTTTTGAAAGCAAAACACTGAAGGAAAAGGCTTGCATCTCCTGAAAAACCCCAAGCCTCCTTTCAGGAGTCATTGACAAGGAGGTTACACTGTCTTTTGGCTTAGGATGAGTTTTTCCACCCATTCTAGATAAAGCCAGTATTTTAATGTGGCCACTGAGATTGTGTGAAATCAATACTTCCAAAATATTTTAAAATAAGAAAAATCAAGGGGTTGATGGTTTGAAGGTTCAGAGTCTAGAACATCCATGGACAGAGCAAGACTCCTGCCAAGGTGCTGCCCCAAGGGTGACTTAATGGGTTGACACAAACAGATCGAAACGCCACAATTTCTACTTGTTTTTCTCACATGGACATAAAGCCTGTCAGTTCGGTCAGCAGAGTTCAGCACTCAGTACAGTTCAATAAGTCGTAGGTGTGGACCCTGAGTGTGATGGCATAGACAGGAGCAAGGGCCGATGCCCAGGTCAGGTCATCCGCACGTCCTCGTAAATCACCGAGTGGGATTCTGGGTTCAGTTCTTCCTTGTAACACAGCAGTCCTTCTTAAAGATGGATGCTCCTGACTTTTATCTGGCCTGGTATTTCTCTTTCTTGTTTTTCTCTGTGTCTTCAATGACACAAGTACTGTTTGTCTTCCAGATTCTGTGAGGAGTTACAGAAAGTATATAATCCTTGCCTCGGCGAAGGCTCATGGGTAACTTTCCATCTGTATTTTTGGTTCTCTTTAGTTTGTCTTGTAATACGCTCGACGTATGTTAGACCCGCACTCTGGAGACGATGCTGTTCCCGAGTCCCCCTATCTTGCTCTAAATTCTCTCTGTGCTGCTCCCCTGTATCACAACAGTGTTCTGAACCCTTGCTCCCCACGAGGATAAAAATCATAGAGCCCCCATCTCCCACCACATGCTGCTCAAACCTCTAAGACCGAGCCTCACACCAGAGCTGTTTCTTTAAAGCGTCAAGCGGTTCTAACACGTGAGCTGTTTGAGAAACGTTACTCTGTACTGAACGTTTTTATCTTTGATTTTTTTTTTTTTTTGTAATTGTCAAACACATTTCTAGGTAGTTCATGAGAGGAGACCCTTTCATGATGGAGATACAGGATGGCCTGTGTCACACTGGTACTTCTCATTAGCAGGGATGGAGAGCCTTCTACTGAACTTCCCTTTCTAATTCCTTGCAAGTTGACACTCGTGAAGTCAATGGAAGAGATGACGTTTCCTCCGACTGGCAGATTCTTCGTTTTATTCTAAGCCGGAGATTACTGAGGCTGAGGCAAAAAGGTCACAAGTTCCAGGCCAGTCTGAACAACATAAGTACCAGACCATATTATGTAGTAAAACTTTATCTCAAAAATAGATCGATACATATTCAAATGCAGAATAAAGCTTGTTTTCTACGAGGGGTGGAGATTTCCAGGTTCTCTGAGGTACATCCGTTTCTCTGCTTCCTATAATCACTGTGTTGGAGCACCCCCTGCTTTCTCCTGCCCTCTGACAGGGGGAAGAGTTGGCACTGAGTCACTCTCTAGGTTCAGGCTTCATTCCCACTGCTCAGTAAGGAAGGCTGCTTCCGGCTGCAGCACACGTTTTCATGGCAGCTGAATATAAGGTCAGAGGCTGAATTCTGAGGAGCAGGATCCTATTTGAGACCAAGGCGTATACCCAAGATTGGTCATAAAAGCAAGGAGGTAGCACGAGTCTAGATTTTGAATCTTAAGGCTGACTTTTGACTCTTCCCCTGATCCTGATAGCGACTGAGAGCAATTAACTTAGAGAACTGAGAGGAACACAGAATGAGTGTCTGTGAAATGACATGACGTTCTGAAAACAGAGGTTGGTGATTCTAACTTTCCACGTCATCAGAATGGCTACATTGTGTGTGTGTTATGGGTGTAGATGTGTTCCTGTGTGTGCATATATGGCTGCCCATGTATATGTATGCACATGAGAGTGGAGGCCAGAATTGACCTCAGGCGTCTTTCTTAATCACTCTCTGTCTTCTTTGTTCAGTCTCTCACTGAACTGGGAGGTCACTATTTTGGCTAGACTGGCTGGCCAGCAAGCCCCTGGAATTTGCCTGTCTCTGCCCTCTGGCAGCCCCAGAACTGTGGATATGTGCTGCTGTGTCTGGCTTTTACATGAGTGCTAAAAGCATGAACTCAGGTCTTCATGCTTGCACAGGTTTCTCTACCAATTGAGTCCTCTTTCTAAGAAGTGATTTAACTAATTGTGTGTACGTGTGCATACAAATGGGTGTTTATATGCGGGGATTAGAGGACAACTTGTAAGAGTCTGTTCTCTCCTTCTACCACGTAGGCTCTAGGAGTTGAACTCAGTCTTGGAATCAGGTATTTTATCCACTGAGCCATCTTGCTGGCCTCAGAGCACATATAGCTTCTAGAGGAATATTGCTTATTGGTTTCTGAGATAGATGGCTCGTAAAATAACCCCAGAGCTATTTTGTTTGAATGGTTGATTATATCCCAGAAGTATTGATACTGCTTAATCAAAAATAAATCTTATCTGCTTCAGTTATAATTGAATTAATCAATTTATAACTAATAGTAGAAATATTGATATTTTATTAATGTATAAAGGATTATAACTGTTGTCAATTCCATTAATTCCTATCATATGCTTGTCCTAATACACATATATATGGTTCATTGTGATATGTAAAAACACCCCAGCAAGTGATATTTTGTCCCTCATCCATTTTACTGAGATTGTCTATGTATGTTGTATGAGGTCTTAATACTCAATTACTATTTACTGCCAGAGGACAATCCATTATATATGTATATTTCACTTTATAAACATTGTATCTGTTGGCGACCTGACTCTCAGGTGTCTTCCAGAAGGCTCATGTGTCGGGTTGGGTCCAGTTGGTGGCTCCAATCAGTGGGAGGAATTCAGATCGAGGGCTCTGACAAGATCACTAGATGAACCAGATGATTAATTATTCGGCGGCATTATGGGGACACAGTTGAAGCTTTCAGAGTCTGGGGTGAGTTGGAAGCGGTAGGGATGTGTCTGTTCTGTCTCTCCATCTTCACCCCTCCCTCTGCTCGCGATCATCCAGGAAACGACCAGCCTCTTTTACACGCTCCCCATCCCACGATGTTCATCGTGGTCTCAGGAGACCCAGGGGACCCGACTGAAGCTCTCGAGGCAGAATAAATATTTCCTTCCTTTAAGCTGACGTTCTTGGGTATTTTGTCACAGCAACACCAATATAATGATTGCAACAGTCGTTTGGAGTGCTTCTAGCTTTTAACCCCCATAATTTTAAGACGTTTTCAAATTTCTTTTGGATGCGCTCATGGAAGTGGAATCTCTGAGCCAAGGCGTACCCCGATGATTACACTCTATGTTGAAACATGACCTAACTATGTTCTAAAGGGGCAGTATCTCTTTACATTGCTACCAGTCACGAGTGCACAAGGGTTCTGATTTTCCCAACTCCTTGCCCACAGTACAACATGTGACCGATACTCTCTTTTGGATTCTAGACCTTGACGATTTGATGATAAGTGTGTGGTGTTTATGACTCTTTGGCTTTCTACGTTAAGTCTGCACGTCATCATACAAAACTCTCTGAAATTGTGTTCTTTCACTAGAATGTTCTACAGTCTGGTACATGCATCCCTACAGCAAAAAGGAGGCAAATTGTGAGACTTCTCAACTCTGAATGAACTCTATGAATGAAAAATGAATTCATTCTCGAGCAGGAAAATCTCTGGCACAGCGAAGCCTCGGGATTGTGAGAACTGGGGCTGTTTGGGGAAGTTCTGACCAGACCCTGGTGATTGTTTGCTTTATCACTATGGGAGCAAAGAAGAGATCAACACGGCCTCTCAAAAGGCTTCCTCTTGCAAGATGAAAAACGTGATTGGCAGGAGCGAGGAAAACCGCCAAGGCCGAGAGCAGGCCTGGCTCCCTGTTGTAAGATCAAATAATGACCTCCGGATCGGGACAAGAGAACAACGGAGCTCTGTGTCGGTGCTGTTGGCTCTGGCGCATGCTCTGTCCTGGGCTAATAAACTTTTACTGCAGGTAACATCTGGAGGGGGCAGAGGAGACAAATGTGCTGACCTCAGCAGGCAGTTTACTGTCAGCCTGCCCAGAAGCACACTGAAAGCCGGGTTCCAACTCCACCAGGTCTTTCATTCTTGGCAACCCTGTCTGCTCTCCAAAATGCAAGCCCCCTCGGTAGCATGCGTTCTTGCTTGCCCTTCCACAATGTATTCTGCTGGACACAGTCCCTGACCAGATTTCAGTGCCATGTTCTTTAACTTTTGAGCTGTAAGAAAATGAACTTCCCAGTTTTTAAAAATTTGAAAGTAGATTTTCTTTAATACATTGTTTTGATTACAGTCTCCCCTCCCCCAACTCTTCTCAGATTTTCCCCACTTCCCCACTTGCCAAAATCCATACTCCTTTTTTCTCTCTCATTAGAAAATAAACGGGCATTGATGCTGCTGCTGCTGCTGTTGCTGACGACGATGACGACGACCATAAAAGATAAAATAAAAACAAATCAGAATAGGGTAAAGCCAAAATAAACAGAAAAAAAAAGGAGGAAAAGGAAAAGCATAAGAAATACACACAGACTCCAAGACACACACATTCGCACACACAGAAGACCCATAAAAACAAAACCGGAAACTGTGCACTATAAGCAAAAGATCTGTAAATTTAAATTAAAAAAAACCCAAACAAAAAATTATGAGGCAAAAATTTTCTGAAAAATACCATTTTGTTTTGTGTTAGCTGTTTACTGCTGGGCATGGGCCTGACCTTGAGTGTGGTTGGAAGACCCAGTGGGACTCTGTTGGAGGGAACTTACGTTTTCTTTGTTACCGATGGGAGATAGCGTCTGGGTTAGGGACAGGGGCTGGTGTCTACTTCCCCCTCCGCACAGATCCGTCTGGCACAGGCCAATGGCGGCTCTGTGCTTACTGCCGTGAGTCCATCCGTGCGCCAGCCCTCGTGTCTGGAAGGCCTTGTTTTCATGGTGTTCTCCATCCCCTTTGGCCCTTTCTGCCTCCTCTTCCACAGAGCTCCCGGTATTTTGGTGACGTCTGTCTGCCGCACCTTCCCACCACGTACGTGCTCTAGGTGGAAGGAAGGGGGAGCAGAAGAAGCATCACAATGTTTCTTCTCACACTTGCGCGGCTGGGATCACAGCCATTCCCAGGGGACAGGAGAGAGCCAGCCTTTCTCAAATGCCCATTTTTAATCACAATGTTAAATTGTTACTATTGGAGGCGGGGATAGTTTCAACTTTCCCCTGAACTCCATATTTGTCTTCGCCAATTAAGTGCTTTTCCCCCCAAGTTTCCTTCATGCTAGCCCACCATACGGCGCAGTAACAGAGTGAAGACAGGAATGGCTTCTTGAATTGTATGCACATCCTTTTTGTCCAATAACCTTGCTTGCTTTTCCTTCTTCCTTTATTATACTCTGTTTTAGGGAGGGAAAATTTATGAGCAAGTATTGATGTCCCTCGGTTTCCAGAGTGTTCCTGTGCCTTGTGCCCCTGGTGTCTCTGAATCCATGCATGCTTTTCTTCAGGACCTTGCTTTACTTGCTCCCGACAGGCCAGTGGAGCCTTTTCATTTGTTTCTTGGTCTTTCCTCACATGCTCAGAACTGTTCCTTGGTATTTTGGGGCCACTCCAGAACATTTACTGGCTTTTTCCATCCCTTTGTGTTTCTCAATGGCCACAGCGGGTTCACAGTCACAGCGCTGCTGCAGAGAAGGTCAGAGAATGCTAATGGGACATTTAGCAGTCAGTGTTCCTGTGTGGCTTTTTGTCGAAAATAAAGTTGAATTGACAGGAGAAAATGCAATTCTAACCTAATGTAGAAAGAGTCTTAGGGGATTTATGTGAGTCATTAACAAATATTCCTCACAGACATACTCTCCCTTTCTTAAACATTGCTTCATGAATGAGTTCTGCACATTAAGACATGTATCACAGATGTTACTACTTTTACAACACAAAAGATAAAATTTTCAATATGTCAAATAAACAACAGTAAAATGTGTACACTGGAATTACGTTGAAATTGAACTAGAGACAAAATGGATAAACTGGAGTTTATACTACTATAGTGGCACTCCAAAGATTTTACTCACTTGCCTATAGGAACATGACTTCTTGTAAGCACAGCGTTACACATTCCTGCTGTTTAGGTGAAATGAAAAGTCATGTGACGTGGGGCAGAAATTCGGTTACTTTGTTTTGATTGATTCTTCATTTTATCAGCAGAATGATGACAGTGACAATTGTGCATAGGGTTTTTAGCAGAAGTATTATGTGGCACAATGTTATTTGAAAACCAAACACACGTAGACACATGCCCATAGACACATACACACAGACACAGATGCACACACAGACACAGATGCACACACAGATGCACACACAGACACATACACGCACACACACGTACAGGCACACACACAGACACATACACACATATGGACACAGGCACTCACATATACAGACATACATACAGACACATACATACACACATACTTCATAGACATAGACACAGACACATACATGCACACACACATATACAGGCACACACACAGACACATACACATATGGACACAGACACACATACAGACATACATATAGACACATACATACACACATACAGACACACACAGCACATATATGCACACACACACAAGCACACATAGACACACACACACACACACACAGAGATATATACACGTACATATACACCGACACATACATACACACATACAGATACAGGCACACACATATGCAAATACAGATACAGATACTCAGACATAGACATACACACACACAGATACACAAACACACAAGACACACACACACATACACACACGCAGATACACACCTTGTAAATTGCCTTTCAATGTAATAAAGCTACCATGCACCTTTGAAGTGGATCGTATATTCTATTGTACGGATAAAGCAAATATTTGTTTTTGGTCTCATTGTGAACACTGCTGCAAGGATCAGCCTTGTAGGTGATCATTTGCTCGTATTTATTATTGGAGTGTTTGTTTAATTTTGTTTTCCCCATATATAATTACAGATTTTATTCTTATTTATTTTTATTTATAAAATCACTTCATTGTAAAAAGAACCTGCAAACAAAAAGAATCACACAGCTGGATTACCGTAGCCACTCGGGCAAGCACTTATTGGGACCCAATACATCTCAATGAAGCACTTACACACACACACACACACACACACACACACACACACACACACACTTGTTTACATACATACACGTACACATTATTGCCTAGTTTATTTTGTTTTTAATTAGTGTGATGGCTATTTTTGGTGTCAACTTGAATACACCTGGAATTAACTGAAAGCCAAGCCACTGGGTGCAGTGCGAGGGATTTTTCTTAATTAAATCATTCCAAGTGGAAGGCTTGCCTTTAATCTGGGCCTTGCCTTCTGCTGGGAGCCTATACAAAAGACACGGAAGAGGAATCTTTTGCTCTTTGCCTGCATGCTCTCACAGACTAGCAAGCTCATTCCTTCACTGGCTTTAGAGCCTACTTCTTCAGGATTCAGTCCTCATGGACTCAACGACTACTGGATTCTTGGACTTTCTGTTGTCTGTTGGTCGTCAGCCATTTTGTTGACTAGCTGGGTCACAGCCACTCTATAAATCTAATAAGTCATACACACACACACACACACACACACACACACACACACACACACACACACACATCTTTTAAGTCCTGCTTCTTTAGCTTACCCTGACTAATACAGTTAATATACACAATTTCATTATGCCATTTTGGTTGTTGTTATTCTGAATGCTGCTCCTCCTCTACTCTGGCTGCCCATCCCCCTACACTCCCTGCACCCCTCCTCCCTCACTCTCTCACATTACATGCATTCATTACCCCCTTCTCTACCTTTCAATGCCCCCTTTCTACTTTTATAACCCATACCTGCGCTCATACCACAGCTATAAAAGTTTAAAATGTAGAGCCCCTGTATTAGGGAACGAGCAGTATTCATTATCCTAACCTGGGCTAGCTCACGTAATGTAATAATTTCCAGATTCATCCATTTTCCTACAGTTTCATTTTTCTTTCTGGCTCAATAAAATTTCTTTGTGTACTTGTACCACACTTCACTATCTGTCCTTCTGTTGATGAACAAATGCTTCCGAATACACTGTATGCAATACATCCAATTTTAGCTATCAAAAAATCTGAAAAAAAAGAATAGAAGAGCATATTAAAAGAATAATGAGGGTTGGGGATTTAAGCTCAGTGGTAGAGCGCTTGCCTAGTAAGCGCTAGGCCCTGGGTTCGGTTCTCGGCTCCGGAAAAAAAAGAAAAAAGAAAAAAAAAGTAATGAACTGGTGAAAGGTAAGAGAGAAAAGGCGCCAGCAGAGTGGGCTACATGTCAGGTGTTAGGAGGACAAAGTCCTGGGTGACTTTTCAGCTCCAGAGCAAAGGAAAGGAGACTCAGAGCCACAAAAGGGTTTCTAGTTCCAAGATGGGGGCGGGGGCATTTCCAGGGCAGCAATTCTCAGAATAGGTAGTCCATGGTTCACATGGAAGGTCTGGGCCTGCAAACTCTCCTGCCAGGCCTCTTGGCATTCGTACATTTCCCTGTGGGCTGAACTCTGGAAATTGGCTGAAGTGCATTTGGCGCCTGTATCTGCGGGCATAAAGACCCCACGGAAGTGCCGTTAAGATTTGAGTGGAACCCGGAAGGGGACAATTTCTTTCTTTCTTTTTTTTTTTTTTAAATTAAACTCAGTGGGTCTTTAACACTGACTTATTCCTTTGATTTAATAAAAGGGGTTTGAAATTTTAATAAGCGATTTCATCCAGGAGGGGGTCTAGTGAGATGGTGCCCCTGAGGATGGGCTGTCTAAACCCCAGGAAGATCCAGCTGCGCCGAAGCTTTGCAATCTTGCCTTGCTCGGAATGCTTTCTTCTCAGACAGCTCGAATTTATCTTCTAAATGAGCGTAATTACTGAACTCCGAAGGGAGCTGACCATCAGGGGTTCTGTCCCTTGGAAGTAGGTAAATGATCTCTTTCTAGCATTGTAAACCTGTTTGGAGTGAGGGGACTTTTTTTTTTTTTTTTTTTTTTTTAAAGTGGTCTAAAGTGTGCCTGTGTCAATCTTCGTGTGTGGATCGACGCCATCTTCTGGTCCAACAAGTCTTCCCAGAACACAACCCGGAATTTATGGCTTTGGGGGTGGGGGATTCCAGACCTCCTCCGTGTTTTTCCTTGGAGCTCTCCCTGCTGCTAAGGCAGTGTCTCCTCAGCAGTGTTCCCGAGGCTTCTGTGGAATGGAATGTGCTGGTAGGAGTGCAGCTGTTGCCTCTTCAGCTCAGAACAGGTTCGCTTCCCCAAAGATTAATCCGGAGGCAAACTATTTGCAGTTGCCTCTGACACTGTCAGCTCTTTAACCCCTGAGGAAAGAAACTGCCCAGACTTTCTCATCCTTTCCCATGTGTAAGTTCTTGGCTCACTTTCCTGCCATCTCAGGTTTTCAGGGATAATGAGAGAAATGAATCACTACTTTTGTGGCCCATCAGCTAGAAGGAAACATACTGCACCAAGAGACGAGTACTTGACTGAAAGACATAATGAACAAGGTTGCTTTTTAGATGCATTAGGTGAGGTGAAGAAGCAGGAACGTGGGTCAGTAATGTCCTTAAAGATCCAGGCTGAGAACTTTCAATCTAGCCAGAAACAGACCCAGAGTGGCCTGGAAGCAACCGTGTGCGTTGTAGGCTGGTGAGTTATGCCAGGGATCCCGGGTGGGCGGAACGATTCCAGAGTGGCTACTGGAAAAGTCAGAGCGCCTCGATGGGGAATGATTTCTTAGCTCAGTAAAACTGCTAAACTGCTATCAGAGTGCACAGATTTCCTATGTGAACCCACAACAGAGGGGAAATAATGGCTCCACGTGCTTTTATAGTTAGGTCAGGGAGCTGTCAGGTGGAAAAGCAGAGAGCATAAAAGGAACGGAGAGGGCATTTGGGTCTCTTGATGGTCAAAAACCAAGAGATGTCAACGAGAAAGCCGCCCAGAGAGAAAGACTGACGGGTGGACTAAAGGCTTAGAAAGGCACTTGGTGTGTAGCAGGTGACGGTGAAATAGCTGCTAAGTGAAGGGCAGAAAAAACGTACAGGGAGAAAGATAAAGAAAAGGAGATGGAGGTATCTGTGTGTACAGACGTTGAAAGCAAGAAAAACATGGAGTCAAACAAGGATTGTAGAGATACATAGACACAGCCAGGCGTGGGACACACATCTGTAGTCCCAGTGCTTGGCAGGCCAAGGCAAGAGAGTGGTTTCAAGGACAACATAAGGTACACGGTGAAAGTTAATATAGAAACAAATCACAATAAAATACAACATGGCAGCTAACCACCTGTGCATCTGCCACCAAACCGAACCAAACCGGACTGAACCAAACCGAACCAAACCAAACCCAAGGCCTGGGTAGGTAGCTAAATTGTAAATTGCTTGTCTAGCATGTGAAAGGTCCTGGGTTTGATCCCCAGTATTGTATACATGCCTGTGTGGAAAGTGTGTGTGTGTGTGTGTGTGTGTGTGTGTGTGTGTGTGTGTGTGTGAGCGTGCATGTGTGCATGTGCGTGCGTGTGCGTGTGCACACACAGACACATGCACACACACACACACACACACACACACACACACGCACGCACACGCACGCACAGGCACACATCCGTACAGATCGGAAAGAAGGGATTGGGAGTCAGGACTCTATTGTAATAGAGGGCTGTTGCTGGGGTTTTGGGGCAAAGAATTCTTTGTCCTGTGTCTTAGACCCTTAGGGCATGTGATGTGACCTGGGAAAGTCACTTAACCTCTTGTGTTTAACAAGGTTGCTTTGCTTTGATGTTTTGAGGTGGTATTGCAGAAACGTTAAGGTCTAATGGAGTTGTTGGGTTGCACTTAAGACCTTTACTATACGGGTCTATTTAATGGGTACGTTTGGAACACTGTTTTCTCTTTTTCTTTATTAAAATAAGGGGCAAGGGGAGCAGTGGGAGGAGGAAAAGAGGAGAAGGTAGAGGAGTTAATATGGTTGTTTTGTTTGTTTTGCTGGTACTGGGGTCAGTTGTAGACTCACTCACAGACTCTACCAACTGAACTAAATTCCCCAGCCTCGAAACTTTTCATAATAAATAAAAAAATCTTAAGAGAAACAACAAAATGGTTTACGACTGAGACTGGACACAGCTAGGTCTTTTTTTGCCTCACGTGATCACTGGGGCTAAAGCTGTCAAGACACTGCAGCAAACTGGTTTTGGAGGTCACTCCTAGGCTGACTGCACACTGCTCAGAGGCTGGCCAGGCATGATGGAATTACAGCTGCAGCAAGGAGCTAATTAATCTGATTAACATTTGGGGAATGCTCACAGAAGTCCTGAAAGATCAAAGGCAGCCTGCTTCTTGCCGAGGTGCAGTGGAGAGGCCTTAAGAGGGGCATGGAAGAAATGGGAAACAGCCTGGCTGAGGAGGAAGGGGTGGCAGGAGACCGGGCTGGGGGCTTTGGCTTGCAGGGTTCAGTGGTGAAAGAGGAAGCGGCTTGGACAGAAGTCCAGATGGAGGGTGTGTCGAGGAGAGCAGCTGAACGGGTTGACGTGCCCAGCCCCAGTGCTCCTCCCTGGAATGCTGGCTTGTTGACCCCTGTACAGTTCTTTTTCCTCCCAGGTGCTCAGCCCAGTTGCTTAGGGAAGCTTCCGTGGGGTGGGTGGGTCACAGAGTCCAGAAGAAGATCGGAGGAGGGAGCTAGAGAGAGCCATCTCTACAAAGCGCGCGTATTTTTCTTGGCATCTGGCAGGTGCACAGGATGAAATGTAAGCAAAGACCCAGGCAAGACCAGCTGATTCCCTAAGGGTTTCCACCACCCACGGCGCCCTCCCTTGAGCAAGGCATTCCTTCTCCACCGACAGACAGAAGCTCTACTTCAGAGCTTTCTAGATGAGTACCACTCCAAAGGAAGATGCATCTTAAAGTTCTTTTTTTTTTTTTTAAATTCCAAACTTTACTTAATCAAAGAACGAATTGTGTTATCATCGGTACCTGCTCTTTAGCACTCGCTTTAGGCCTTGAAAGTGCCCAACTCAGATTTGGAGACGGCCCAGTGGGCCAAAGCACTTTCATGAGGACCCAACTTTGAGTGCTTAGCACCGACATTATACAGCCTAAAGGATTATCTATGGGTGCATGTGCATGTGCCTGTGACATCAGCAATGGGCAGTGGAGACGGATGGATCACAGGAGCTCACTGACAGACTAGCTAAAATAGTGAGGTTCGGGGCAGGTGAAAGACTGTCTTGAGGAACTAAGATAGAACAGGATGGTTGATATCTTCCTCTGGTTTCTAGGTCCATGTGTCCATATCACATGCACTACACACACACACACACACACACACACACACACACACACACACACACACACACACACACATCTAGCCCATGAATTGAACTAGAGAAAGGTATTTTCATTCCAAAATTTGCAAGGCAAATTTTTGCGTTGATGTGCACGGAAGGATATTCCTCACACAATGACTATTGACAGGCATCATAGGTCTTAGGGTTTACTGCTGTGAACAGACACCATGACCGAGGCAACTCTTACAAGGGCAACATTTAATTGGGGCTGGCTTACACGTTCAGAGGTTCAGTTCATTAACATCAAGACAGGAGCATGGCAGTATCCAGGCAGGCATGGTGCAGGGGGAGCTGAGAGTTCTACATCTTCATCTGATGGCTGCTAGCAGAATACTGACTTCCAGGCAGCTAGGGTGAGGGTCTCAAGCCCATGACCACAGTGACACACCTACTCCAACAGATCCACACCTCCTAATTGTGCCACTCCCTGGGCCAAGCATATACAAACCATCACAGGTCTATAACATGAGTGTGAAACTACATCAACCTGGCATTCGCACAGACTTGAACACTGTATGCTAAATAAACACCAAAGACTTAGAACATAGTAGAGGAGAAGGGAGAATTTATGCTAATGTATTTCTCTCTTCAGTTAAAAGACATAATCTTTAAATGGGGGCTGTGCTTATGTCTAAAGTACTAACAATTCTAAGTTTTCACCCATCATAAGGCCAGTAGACATAGCCCAAGATTTTCTTGCTTGCTTTTTATTTTTTTTTGGGGGGGGGGAATCTCACATCGTGATGGCTTGTATGAGATGTAGATGTCCTCCATAGTCTCTGGCATTTGAATATTTTGTCCCCGGATGGTGGCCCTGTTTCTAGAGGCTTAGGAAGTATGGCCTTGCTGGGGGAAGTATGCCACTGAGGCAGGTTTTGAGAGCTCGAGGTCTGCTCTCCATTTCCTGTTTGTGGCTGAAGATATGACCTCCTAGCTGCTCCAGTACCCGTGCTTGCTTGCCTTCAAGCTTATCCATGGCTGTGATGAAGGACTCACCCTCTGGGGCTACATGCCCCAAATAAACTCTCCTGCATGTTGTCTTGGTCATGATGTCTTATCGCAGCAGTAGAAAAGTAACTAGGACACTTATTAACTTGAACTATTACAATGGAGTAGTCAAAGGTTATATCAAGACATTGAAACCAAAGACTACCTGTTTCTCTTTGTCCTCCACTCATTGGAACATTCTGAACATCTCATGTTACATTTTTTATTTTTTTGCACCCAGGTTGTTAACAGTATTGATTTCTTAAAAGCAACTCTTTCCTAAGCTTCTTCTGTATTCAAACATAACATGTTTGCAAAGTAATGGGGCTGGGCAAGGCAGCTGAAAGACAGTAAGAGAGTAAGGTGGTCATAGTAGAGAACACCTCGTGCGATCCCAGCACTAGATAGGCAGGGGACATTTTGAATTCGTGATTTTGCTAGTGTGAAATAGCGGGGCCCTGTGGAAGAAAACCAGCTGAACTTTATCACACCGTGCATTGTCCCAAGCGCAGGAGGGGCAGTCCCATGCCTCTTCCCTGTAACTTCCCTCCGCTAAGGTGTGATCCTCATCGGCCCTGCACGTTTTATAGGTGGGGAAATGGTGCTCAGTTGTCGTCTGCTGCAGCTGCTAGGGCCACCATACATCAAACCAATTAAATCGGAGCCTCTGGAGGTGGCACCTGGGCTGCAGGACATTTTAAAGGTCCCCAGGCAATTACAAAGTACAGCCAAGAGTTTGGGAGCAATTAATCAACACAAGGGCTCCAAACTGATCATTAGGGCTTCGGTCCAGGTTGGGTCGACGTCAGAGACTGGTTTTAATTTTTTCTACGGCCCTTCCAAATATTTTAAGGTTTGCTTTAGAACAAATGGAAAATAAAATAATCAATATGTTGGCATTTAGTGTAACGGTAGAAAAACTGCAAAAAAAAAGAGCGATAATGAGATTCCCACCAGTACAGGAGCCAGGCAGACTTCAAAGGGAGCACTGTCTTGTGTGTGCCTGCAGTGCTAACCCCCGTTTAAGAATCGTATAGTTCTGCCTCTGTGACAAGCCAGTTTTTCTTCCTTTTACTGCTTTTCAAATTACAAATGGGTGCTTACTTTTACTTTATAAGGTGCATAGTAAAGACACTCATGCTTTTGCCCTTTGTTCATGGAGTGAAGTTTGATTTTTGAGACAGGGCTTTAGGTATTCCAGACTGACCTTGAACTCACTACTCACCAAGGAGAACCTTAAATTCCCGATCCTCCTGCTTCCACTTTCCGAATGCTGGAGTTAGAGGTTTGTGCTTATAAACATTTTCTTACACCTGCGAAATATTTTTAAAAGTTATAAAAAGGAGCGAAACAAAGTACTTTAAAGGCCAATCTTAAAACCAAAATACTTCATTAAAAAATCTCATCGATTGCTCTCCAGTCCGCCATCCCTAATGGAGGCACCTGCTCCTGGTGGTGCAGAGCGCGCGGACCGCCGGGAAAGCAGCAAACGGAGGAAGAGAGGAGCAGGTGGTGAGCATTGCAAGGAAGAGGAGAAGGCAAGGATAGGCCCAGGAGTAATGGAGTCCAAGATCAAGGAATAAAAATCTCAACATGGAAAATGACCATCAGAAAAAGGAGGAAAAGGAAGAAAAGCCGCAAGATACTCTCAAAACCGAGCCACCTTCAGCCCTGACTTTCGAGGTTGGCAAAAACTGTGCGCTTAGGGGAGGTCGCAGGCGGTTCTGGGTTAGGCAGCCCGTTGCCCACTGTAGACTGGACCTGATGCATAGGGTTGGAGAGCCCCAGGCAAGGATGAGAGAGGAGAATGTTCAAAGGTTTGAGGAGGATAAGATACTGTTCATGGAGAAGTAGAGGGAAAGGCAGCTGAGTCACAGTCTGCGAGTGGTTAGCACTGACTCCCCACCCCTCATGACCACCATGATGAGTATTGCCTTAATGCCCTGAGTCATGAGGTTTTCTCTGAAGATGATATGGGGACCCCTGCTTTGTGATGTACTTTTGTACAAGTTTTGAGGTGACTCCTTTTGTGTGGATCTCTTCCTGTTACCAGTTTCTAATTGAAACTCGTGTTGTTTACTGTGCCTGTAATTCTTTTGTTAGCAGAATTTATCAGTTGCATGGGAAGATCCATATCACATATTGTGAACCTAATAAAGCAGATTGAAAAGGAAAGAACAAAACAAAAAACCAAAAACCTCACCGATTGCCAACCTTACTTTGACCCCAGCACCTAGAAGGTAGAGGGAAGAGAATCAGGGATTCAAGGTCATCCTCAGCTACGTACCAAGTCTGAGACGACCTTAGGCTACATGAGACCTTGTCCCAGAAAAAAAAGATTTTCCCCACTAGCCAGATGCCCATACTTCCGGCACTCAAAAGGGTGAGACAGGAGGATTGCTGTGAGTTTGAGGCTAGTTTGGACTACATACTGAATTCAAGGCCAGCCTGAACTAGGGAGTGTGAGATCTTGTCACACACACACACACACACACACACACACACACACACACAAGCAAGAAAGGAATCACTAACTGTAAACATACGTTAAAAGGTAAGCATTCTAATACATTCTTTCTGCATATACAGCAAGGTTAGATAGCAAAAAATAAGGAGCGTCCTAGTTGTCTGGCCTCAGTAGCAAGCTACTCCCAAACTCAGTGGCTTGGAATGAGAAACCTGGTCTATCAGAAGCAGCAAGAGCTTGACGGCTTGGCACGCTCTAGTTCATGACTGGCTTGGAGGTACTTGGTACCTAGCTGCCCTCAGCTGGGGTTGGAAGATTCCAGGTAGCTTTTCTTGCATCCTCTCCACCTCTGCTGGAAGCAGGATGGTTTAGGGTCTGCTGACAAGTTTCTTTTTGTCTATGGTTTCTTACCAGTCAGTGAGCCTCAAGAACAGGAGACAGAAGCCGCATGCCTTTTAATATTGACATTCATGGGGCTTCATTCAAACACTTTATTGGTCAAGGTTGGTCACAAACCCAGTTCACCCTCAGTGTTAGAGACATTCTTTGCCTCTTGTTAGGCAGAGATCTGTGTTTTCAGGGTGGGAAGAGTGTCTGGAGGCCTCTTAGAAAAATCTTACCTCTGTAATCACAAAGATGTGCGGGCTCCATAGTGTATTGGCAGGAGGCTGGTTTTGCCTGGTTCTTTGAACGACTTCTTTTAACAGTTACTTTTTGAATACCTACCAGATATCTCTGGGCTTAAGTGTCACCCAGACTGCCAACATAAACAGGTCATCTAGACAAGGAATTCGGGTATAAAATGAAAAATAAATGAGATTCCATTAATGTCCACAGCAGCTTGCTTCAAGTAGGAGCTAATCCAAACACCGTCTGAACTGAAGGCGTGTGTACAGGCTGTCTTTAGCTTTGTTCTGTCGGTTTCTTGAACGTGAACTGCTCAAGACGGGCAGTCTCTTTTTCTTGGTTCATTGCTCTCGCACAGGCTAGTTGAAAATGACCAGCCAACAGCTAGGTATTTCTTATCTCTAACAGATGTGCCAAAAGCCTCTTAGCTTTGGGATTTAGCATGCAATGCATTTAAAGCACAAGCAAGTCCCAAGGAGTAGAAAACTGTAGGGTCATGGTCAGGTGCAAAGAGCAAACATCATGGTGTTTATCTGTCAGGGGAGCTGTGAACGTGGGATATGCAGATTGAATGTGGCTGATACAGAGCCCTGGGTGCCTTTCCTTCTCTTATTCATTTTTCTCTTTGTGACAATGGACTTGTGGTTGGAGGGTAACTCTTGGGGTTTCTCATTCTCAACTTGTTTGACCTTTCTAAAGTTTTCTGTTCGCCAGGCTCCTCCTCCACACAGAGCTAAGACCTACCTGTGAGGCCTCCCATCACATGGCTCCTCTTCTGAAACTCTGAGTTCCCAGAGGCTGTTCCTACTGAATCCCAGACGTCTTTCTTTTTTTCTCTTTCTTTCAACAACTATCCATTCACTTAGCAAGTAAACATTTATTTTTTCTAATTTTTTTTTTTTTTTGGTTTCTAAGGTCAATATTACATGGTAGCCACTCTTCTATGAACTTGGGATACATTTATGAAGATGACATCTAAAATCTGGGCTGGGGAGATGGTTTAGTGGATCAAATATTTGCCACTCAAGTGGTTCAGATCTTAGAACCCTGTGAAGTGGGTGTGAACCTGGCATATTAGTGTTTATCTGTAAGCACTGTGCTCCTGTGGCAAGAAGGCAGGCAGAGACAAGAGAACCTCAGATACCCACAGAAAGGTGGAGGGTGAGGACCGACCTGAAGATCTCTTTGATCACTACAGATGAGCTCTGGTTGGTGTGCAATGTGTGTCTGTGTGTGTGTGTGTGTGTGTGTGTGTGTGTGTGTGTGTGATATTATACTTTAAAAAAAAGCTAACTTTCTGACATAAAAATAACATCTATGTCTAGACTTGGCAATCGTAAGCACTGTGCCCTGCGAACTGCATAGAACTTGCTATGCTTAAGAACAAAACAAAACAAAAAAATCCCAACAACAACAACAACAACAACAAAAACGTACTTCCTGTTTGGTTCATTTACCTTGAATGTGCCCTGTATTTCAGCTTCTATTTCTACGAGTCAAGGGGCTAAAGCTATAAAATGCTGATTTATGAAATGATCAAAAGGAAACCTGGAGTAAATAATTAAACTGTTGTGCAATTTTCTAAGGAAGTAGCTTATGCAATTGTAGGAAATAAAAGACTAGTCTTTGGTCTGCAAGAGAGAGTAATCTGGACAGAGAGCTCTCTCCAGCAGATCACAGCTTGTATCCATCACTGACTCTGAGTCTTCCTTTCCTTGCTCCCATTCATCCCTTCCTCAGGACCCTCTCTCAGGCTGAGGCTGGGCCTTCTGTTTGTCCTTGTGTTTTTTGACTTTTACACTTCCTTTCTTTCTGCCCATTGCCCCACTGTGTGTGTGTGTGTGTGTGTGTGTGTGTGTGTGTGTGTGTGTGTGTAGGAAGATAGGCCAGAGGTTCGTATTGGGTATCTCTGTAGTCATTCTTGAACTCAATTTTTTTTTTTGAGACAGGTTCTCTCTTACTCTGGAGCTCATGTGCTTTGCTGGACTCCATAGTGTATGAGTCTCAGGGGTCTAGCCCCTCCTCCTCACCAGTACTGAGGCTCACGCTCCTATGCCTGACTTTCCATGTTGTCATGGATGGAAAGCACTTTACCCGGTCAATGTTTCTCCTAACTGTGACTCTGACTTTTTGAAGAAAGGTGGTTAATATTTAAGATGTATTCAATTTAGGTTCATGCTGTTTCTTAAGGAAGGATTTGCAATATTTATTTGTAATAGATGGAATTTGAAAATAATTTAATCAGAAATTCTTGGGGTTTAGCTAAATTAATTGAGATATACCTTTACTATGTGGTATTAAGCAAATATCAAAATGACAGTATAGAGGCTTTTAGAGGAGCCCTGCTTGGTTTTAGCATCATGTCAGATGGCTCATAAACACCTACTTCTGGCCTCTAAGGGCTCTTGTACTTATGTGAACACCCCACTCCCATACATACACTTTATTAAAAATAATAAAATATGTCTTAACAAATGATAGTATAGATACTCCAATATTGACATAAGGAGTTGGCCCAAATACAGCAAGAGCAAAAGACAATATTCAAAACACTTTACATTAATGATGGGGCTTTTTAAGTAAACAGTTATAGCAAGTTTGCATATTAGAGAAGGGTAGTTATCTGGAGAGGTCATTGCTGTCTCTGGATGATAGCTGGAGTTTTTCTCTTTCAAGTTAATTATAAATGATGCTTTTCTAGAATGAAGATGGTCAGTGACATTTCACAAAGAGGCCTCTTTCTGCAGCCCTACTGTGAGCCTGCACATTGCAGCTTTATCTCCACACGCCCTTAATGTGAAGATTCATCTCTCAGGCTCCTTTTTCAAGGGTGGCTGGGTAACCCATCACTGACTTTTTAAATTTTATGTTGTAAGTAGCTGGGGTTAGGTGCTGATTTTACTCTAGTTGAAAAAAAATGTTAGTCAAAGGTATGACCTACTCCTTCTGATGTCAAGGTATAGCGTGGGTGATATTTTGTATAGTTTGTTTTTCTTACTTTATCTTATCTCCTTCCGGCCTTAGTTTCTCTCTCTTTCTGTTAGTTTTTCCTGTAATCCCACCTTTATCTGTTTACTCAAACGTAAGTTTTCAGTGGGTCCTGGTGGGGGTACCTGTCACCCACCTGCTCGTGGTGCTGAGGCAGGAGAATGGTAAACTCACACTGGACTGCAAAGTGGGCCCTGTCTCAAAAGGGGAAATAAAAGAAAGCCAGGCAATCAGTAATGAGCACAGAAGTAATAATAATAGTAGCAAGGAGACCCCGCTTTGCTCTCTGCGAGCGTCTCACTTTGAAATAGGTCTGTGAGGAAAGCATGATTTAAAATTTGAGCAACTGGAGGCTGAAGAGGTGACTTAGCTGCTCTTCCAGAGGACTGGGGTTGGTTCTCAGCTCCTTCATCTGGTGCTCCATAACGGCCTGTAACTCCAGCTCTCAGGGGAGTCAGATGCCCTCCACGGCCTCTGCAGGTCCCTGCACACATGTGCATATACTCATACATACATACATACATACATACATACATACATACATACATGCATGCATGCATACACACATACATACATAAACAAATACATACATACATACATACATACATACATACATACATACATACATACATACATACATACACATACAAAACAAAATGGAACAACTTGTTAAGCTACAAGTTAGGATAAAATTCTGTAATACAGGAAAAGCCAAGTTAACGTTTTGAGCGTTTGCCTCATGTCAGGCGCTCTGAGTTATGGAAGTCACAGGCATTTTCTCATAAACTGCCAGAGCTAGCCTGTAGCTGGGTTACGGTCTCTGTGGCTTTCAGATAAGGAAGGCCACCCATGGGCTTTCATTTCCGTTCCATTTCTCCCATTTAGTATGTGATCAGTTCTTTCTTAGCTTTGAAAGGGAGTGGAAAATTCCTTTATTCTTGAGAAATTCTAATCGTCCATACCCTAGCAGTAAGAAAAGGCTCTTAGTGAAGCGCAGTGAGCCCCAGAGGTTTCTGGAGTCCCCGGTTTATGACAGGAAATTGCATAACTCACTGCTGGGCTGGAGAGGCGCTGGTGCCCATGACTGCAGAGCAGACGGGACGAGCAGGGCTCAGATAGACAGTAGCGGTGATGGATGAGCTGGCCAAAGAGTAGGTCCTTGGCTAAGGCAGAGAGAATGATGGAGCTGTCCCGGCATTTGGCAGAGGCAGGGATAGCTGAGGGAAGAGACAATGGAAAGAAGCAGAAAGGCTCCAGCGACTTGTCTTGTAAGGCCAGAGAGCACAGTCGCTCATCTATCCTGTCTGCCATCTGCTCTTGTCTAGGAATGGTGGACTATAATGCCACACAGCTCTCCATCCTTTCTCTGTGTGTAGTAAATAAGCAAGGTGTAATGGTTGTCCCCAGGATGGAGTTGGAGACTATTTACTCCTTTTTAAACTCATGTTACTGGGGGCAGGCTATCGCTATATACTCTCTACTGGTCTCAAATTGTAGATCCTCCTGCCTCAGCTTCCTAAGTGCTGAGGTTATAGACATGCACCGTCACACGCCAGCTTGGTCTCGTAGAACCTCCGTATAAACATTCACCTGTTTAGTTCCTTTGTTTGCCACTGTGGCAAAATACCAGACAGAAATGAGTTAAGAGACGAAAGGTTTAATCGCTCATAGTTTCCTTAACTGAGTTTCATCCTGTTAATGGCAGGAGAAGCTTGGTAGTGGGATAGGCTCCGTATGTCGCTTTGGGTCTAAGGTAGCTGTTTGTCCACACAGTAGCAGGCAGGCTAGTCTAACCCAGAGGCTTACCCGAGTGACCTACGTTCACTAAGCCCTACCTCCTGATGGCACCATAGTCCTCAAAGCAGTGCCACTAGTATGAGGAGGGATATTCAAAACACAGGCAGGTGGGAGTCATGCAGATTCAAACTACACCACTCATTATGCTGTACGACACTCACTGGGAAAACGTTTAAAATGGCACTGCAAAAGAAGCCATTGCATAACCACTGAACTGAGAACGGGACCCCCGTTGAAGGAATCAGAGAAAGGACTGGAAGAGCTTGAAGGGGCTCGAGACCCCATATGAACAACAATGCCAAGCAACCAGAGCTTCCAGGGACTAAGCCACTACCCAAAGACTGAACATGGACTGACCCTGGACTCTGACCTCATAGGTAGCAATGAATATCCTAGTAAGAGCACCAATGGAAGGGGAAGCCCTTGGTCCTGCTAAGACTGAACCCCCAGTGAATGTGATTGTTGTGGGGAGGGCGGTAATGGGGGGAGGATGGGGAGGGGAAGACCCATAGAGAAGGGGAGGAGGAGGGGTTAGGGGGATGTTGGCCGGGAAACCGGGAAGGGGAATAACAATCGAAATGTAAATAAGAAATACTCAAGTTAATAAAGAAAAAAAAGAAGTCATTGCATGTCCATAGGACACAGAATCGGGGTCAGCGAGTTACTTTATTACATGGAATGTGGGCTAGTTATCTGTGTTTTTTAAATGACAGCTTAAAATATGTCTTCGAGCAATCTAAACAACGTGGAATCCCTGAAAACCACTCAGTGAAGCAATGCATTGTAAAAATTTACCCCTAAAGACAAAAGGTGCTAAATACGAAATTCTCAAAGCCCATAGCCGATCTTTCTTTGTCTGTCCATCTGTCTTTTGAGACAAGGTCCCATGCAAGCCAAGCTCGCCTTGAACTCCCTGTGTAGCTGAAGGCAGACTTAACTCCTGAACCTTCTGCCTTCATCTCCCAAGCACTGGGACTTTAGGCCTGAGCCCCTGTGCCGGATTCAAGCCTTTCTTAGTCTTTATGTTTTCTTACGGATTTACTATGGGAGAGGGACAGACGTAGGAAAGAAGGCAACCAAGTTTGTTTGTTAAAAGCATAGGACGTTTACCCTGCCGTAGTACCTGGAACCTTTTAATACCGGCTGCCTTTTGATTTCTGAGGCACTGATGTCTTTCCTAATCCTAGGACAGAACAACAGGTCCCAAGAAGGGAATCATAGCCTTTACAGGCTGGCACTTGAGAGGCAGAAGCAGGTCGATCTCTGCAAGTTTGAGGCCATCCTGGTCAACATGGAGAGTTTCAGGCCAGCCAGAGCTACTCAGTATGACCCTTCTCACAACAAAACAGAGAGAAAAGAAAAAGAAAGAAGAGAAAAAAAAAACAGGAAAAAGGAGTCTCACACATGCGCTAAGGATTGTGAGATGGAAGATGATCCAGGTAGACTCAAACGCCTTCACAGATGCCCTCGTAAGAGACACAGGGTCATTAGACAGACATCTAGACAGAGGAGGAGGCTGTGTCTGCAGGGGCTGTTTTGATTGGCTAGAAAAGGGAGAGCAGGAGCCGTGCTCTATTTCTAGTTACTTAAACAAATTCCTTTCTAACATTTTATTCAGCAGGTGGGAAATTCAGTAGCTTGTGTCAGCTTGCAGGTTGATGTCTTTATGCAGGAAGGCGGGTACAGGATAGAACGAGGCCTGTCATTGGATGGGTAGGAAGGATGGGCAGGAGAAAAGTTTTAGAAAGGAGAGGGAGGAGAGAGAAATGAGGAAAGAGGAAGAGAGAGAGGGAGGGAGGAAATGAGGAAGAGAGAGAAGGAGGAGGGAATGGGAATGAGAAAGGAGAAGAGAGAGAGAGAGAGAGAGAGAGAGAGAGAGGAGCTAGGAGAACATGGCGGCAGATGTTAAGATTCTTCTCTGCCCAGATACAGGTTAACATGACTATTTTTAAGGGATGGGTGTGTACAGGATTTTGTGCTGTCCAGATGGTCAAATTATCTCTTATCCATCAGATCAGAGGTTATTATGTGGTGTGTTCTTTCACGTGGCGACTTAATTGAGTCCACAGTAAGAAGCCACAGAGTCGCAAGATGGGCAGTCTCTGTATGAAACTGGCGTGGCAGCGACCCACCTTGGGAACTAGATGGGTAGAGAGACGGCTGCCGGGCTCAGAAAGTAGCCACCAGCAGTGTGAGATGGGATTGAGCTTAGAGAGTGAGACTCTTTGCTGACTGAGATGAAAATATCCCGCAGATGCCATGGGGCCCTACAGTGCAGGCACTAGCACAGAACAAAAAAAAAAAAAAAAAACATTTTGTTTTTAGTGTTTACCACACATCAGCTCTATTCCAGAGCACACAGATCTAAGGTGGCTTAAACTGTGCTCATTGGCAGTTGACATCAGTTGTTCTCTGAGTATCAGACTCTTCCGGCCCCTGACTGAAGGTCTGCTGCTCCACTGCTGTGCTCCTAAGTGTTTCTTGATGCTGCTTCTGGTCCCACCTCTATGAGAGCTCTAGGTAGACATCTTCAAGGCTTTCTACCCTTCAGTTTAATCCAGGAGTACGTGATTCTGCTATGAGATGGAGTCAGCCTGGGGGATCCCCCCCCTTCTTCTTGCTATTTCTAGTCATTTAATTTATGTCTCACTCTTCGAAGTTCCCTCTAATTGTTTGACATTTGGAGCATGAAGCCAGAGTGAATCACAAACTGTTTATCCTTTCTGTTACCGTTGGCTTCATAAAATGTGGGATGAACAACTCTCCAGGAATTATTATAGATGAGCATCAGGGCTACCAAACCATACACAAGTGTTTGGAGTGGAAACTCCAGTGTTCAGACTAGGTACATCCCAAAGAGCAGCCCCGCTAAGGAATTCTGTATTTATGCCTTAGAACATGGGTGGATGCATTCAGTCGTGCTTACAATTATGATGACTGAAAGCAGCCACAACCCCCTGTGAGGATCTTTCTTGATTGGTTAGATGTGTTTAACTGCTATGGGAAAATATCTCATAGACATGGAAATTCTTATGTGGCTTATGTGTTAGATGACTTTATGGAAATTATATTGATTTTGTTAGATAGACAATGATATTATGGTTTGCTGGAGACTGTGTTTATTATTAGAAGGTATGTGTAAATGATCTAGTGGTGGCATGTCCTAAAGTCTGCAACTTTTACAGAGGTTGACAAGAGTGTGTATTGTATATATGCAAGTTGTAGGGGTATGTATGGAGTGTGTTTGTATTGTGTATTGTGTAGACTATGCTATGCTTGTGTGTGACATGGATCAGTATATATATATATACATATATATGTATATATTAAATAGAATAAGGCTGTGCACATGCAAGCATTGTTTTATATATATATATACATATATATATAACACATTATAGTATGTGAGGTGGTGTGTGTGTGTGTGTGTGTGTGTCTGTGTTGTTGTTGTTGAATGGTACATTTCACTCTTGCTCCCTGTTTGCAATTTATACTTAAAAACACAGATCCAGTATCTAGTGAGACAGGAGGAAGAAAAACATATACATCAGACCCATGATCAGTTGTTAGGTTTAAGTAAGATTTATATCTATTCACTGTGGAACTGCTTCAGTTTCTCTTTAAATTCAGAATATTACAAAATAAAAACTTGGAAAGGGGCAGCTTGGCTGTGTACCGCTCCCGGGTGGCTCGAATTCTGAATGTCATCTACTGGCTCTGTGTCATCGAGCAGAGTGTCGAATCCATCAGCATCTGGCCTTCTGCAAAACGATAATGATAAGGAAAGTGTTATCAACGTTTATGGTGTTCTTGTTAGGTAAAGTGAGAAAGCACAGGAAACCACTCACGATGGCTAGAAAATGTTCAATGAATACATCAGATAATCCGTTTCATTGTTGCTACCATGCTCCCAGGACCTTTCTGGGTCACAAGATGTTAGGACATGATCTAGACTGCTCAGGGCCATTCAGCTCTGAAACAGAGAAGAATTTTCAGTTTAGGGCAATGGGGGTGTCTTTTGAAAGCCTTCTTTGTGGAAAGGTGGGGTAACTATTCTTCAACTTTACTTGAAATTGTAGCAGCTGTGACACTCCCACGGGACTTCCAGATCTATGGAAATACAGTAGCCTGTGGGGAAGAGAAAAGTTATGGATGCAAGCCAAGAGTCCGTCTTTGCTAAGACTCTAGGTCATAAGTAAACAGTGATGTAGATTCTGTGTCCCTTTAAGACAGTTGAAAGGTTTCATTCGACAGTTCCATGTGCACAGCAAGTGAGGGAAGAGATGTCTTTGGGCCTCGGCATAAGCTACCTGGTCTGGGTATTTATTCTGTAAAGTGAGGCAGAGTCGTGCTTTTCCTGGAGTCATTATGCGTTTATTTACTTGCTCAAGCATCCATCTGATGAGAAAACGCACACTGAAGCCCTGTCACATAAGATACCTCTGGGAGCTGCTTTCCGAGATCTTACTTTGTTTCTGCTCCGAGGGGTTTCTTTCTTAGCCCACACACTAAAGGCCCAGGAGAAATGAAGCTACACTTTCATTTCCATCTTTTAGATGTACTGGAACAAACAAATTTAAGGTCTCCAATAAGTAAGAGTGGGCTCTCGCTTCTGTCCGTATTGAAGCCTTTATGAATGCTGGCTGGATCTGGTGAGCCCAGAGCCCAGCAGCAGTGTAGCAGAATTAAATTCACCCATTGTCAGGAGAGCTTAGCTTTCCCTTGAAGTGTGGAGGATGTGTGCACTGCTTTGGAACTTATTCACACAGAAAGCAGGCAAGTCTTACTTTGTGTTTTTCATGTGTCAACATGTGTGACTTACACACGCACACACATACACACACACAAGTGTGCACACATGCTCCCACATGCTTGTGCATACACACTGTGGTACGATTAACCACCAGGTCGTGTATTTATCTATTGTTCCTGTTTACAAATCCTGTTGAAAACCTAGATGACCCCAGGATGTTCAGATGGCGTCTGATGTCTGTCTGTCTGTCTGTCTCTTTTTCTTGAGAGAGGGTGTCAGATGTATCCCTAGCTGGCCTGGAACTTGCTGTATAGACCAGGCTGGCTTCAAACTCACTTAGCTCCATCTGTCTCTGCTTCTTAGGTGTATGTCACCATGCCTGGTCTGAAATCTTTATTTATAGTTTCTTTTACAGTAAATATTTTTTTAAAAAAATCTTTTTATGTGTGTTTCAATTGTGATAAATATGAACTTATATTGAAAATACTTTTAAAAACCCTATCAATAGGGTATTAGACTATTCTAAACTAATAGATCTATAAGTCACACTTTCATGAGAAGCATACTTTAGAAACAAAGGAGAGAGACTGTAATATATCAGGAAACTAAGTACTCCAGGGATTTCTGTGGCATGGCTAAGAATATATCAGGATTTAAAGTCTCTGTGGCAACAAGGTAGATGCTTTGAATTTTAAATACTGTGGACCGTATACTTTCCCTTTTTCTCTTCCTTATATCAATAAACAATCGTTCTGATTACTTAGCAGTGCCCAGAATTTAATACCTGCTTGCTGAGCGCTGATTACGATAAACACTGTACTGAAATGGAAAAAGGTTTATTAGCAATCGCTCGAGGCTTCAGTTAGTATCTCTGTGAAATGCTCGTTCAGACGTGTAGTGGAATGGCTGTCTCGGTGCTTTGACGAGCAGGGAGATGCCCTCTCAAAAGAACCAGCGAGAAAGGAAAAGATGAGGCAGAAGAAATGTTTTAAAAATACCTCAGTGATTCCTTGACACTTTTCCCATCGGTAAGGTCAGTCTCTCTCTATCCTCTTGAATGGTCCATCAGCTATTCTGAGTGAATAAAATGTATCGTACATTTGACCTTCAAGGATGGGTCAGGTGACCTTCAAGTATGGGTCAGATGAGACCACATGGCCTTGAACTTGTCTCCTCACTCAGAGTCTTAGGAGAAGTTCTCCATCAGGTGACAAGTGAGATACCCTTCAGGCTGTGCTGGAGAAAATGGAGGGGGTCCCCAGCACTCCCGCCTGGTCAGGAGCGGTTGGCAGAGGCATGACTGAGCAATCTCGGATGGCTATCCGGACAAGGCTTTTGATCCTGGGGAGACATTCAAGTGTAACGAGGTGAGAGACCTCATGTGACAGCTACTTAGACCAGCCTTCCCCAAATTCTGACCTCAAAACTGTGAGGAAAGTAAAAGGGTTGTAGTTTGAATTGTGGGATAAGTTTTATACACCATGACCCACTGGAACAGTCACTGGTCTCCAGCACTTTAAGGTAAGAGTACAAGCAAAGCTTCCAAGTGAGGGTTGTGGCATTTTGTATTGCCTTCCGTTTGCGTTTGCGTTAAGATAACTTCAGTAACTACAGTGATTTGCATTCTCACAGCTAAGTAACTTGTTTTTCTAGATTCTTGTCTCTCCTGGCCATCAGTTCACAGTAATGGCCAACCAGGAGAGAAGATGTATTAATCACCCAACATTCTTTAATTGAGCACTCACTGGTTACCCCTGGCAATGGGCAACTGGGGACCAAAAGGAGAACTTTCCAATTTCCTTCCACGGATTCCTACTCTGCCATGTAAACCTGAGCTCTCCTCAGTGTCCCTGGCTTGCTAATGTCTGCCTCTATGGTTTCAATAGCTGTTTTAATCAATAAGGAGAATACATCTCAGTGTTCTCCTTGAGCCTGAAGCCTGAAACCTTTCAACTTTCCTGCTGTGAGAGTCTCTGAGATGGTACCTCCCTCGCCAGAATTGGATTGTCCACCATCTCTACCCCCATCTTCCCCAAGGATCCAGACCTGCAGCTCAGCACCAGCCCTGTTCAGCAAACCAGTGAGGGTCCGGTTTTTCCCGTGGCTCCAGTGTGAGGAGTTACTGTCCGGGGTCTGGAGGGAAGGAAGAAGCAGCTCTGTCGCTCAAAGTCACCGTTGGACGTCGGGCTATTGTGCTCTTCTCTGACATCCCAGAACAAGATGCTTGTTTTTCCAAGATTCTTTGGGGCTGAGTAACCGATGACGAAGCATGGTAGAGCAGAGGTGCTCCACAATTGGCTATGTGGGCTCCAAGTTCCATTCCTTCACTTCGGTTTTGTATTTTGCTCAACCTGCCTTCCATTGGTTCCTGTGGTAATTCAGTAACTGTTGGAAGGGAGTTTCCTTCCCTCCTCCCTTTCCCCTTCCTCCTTCCTCCCTCTTGTCTTCCTCCCTCCTCCCTTCTTCCCTCCTCTCTCCCCCCTCCTCCATCCTTACTCCCTCCCTACTCCCATCCCTCCCTCCCCTTCCCTCCTCCCTCTTCCCTATGTACCCCTCCCTCCTCCCTCTTTCCTCTCTTTCTTCCTTCTTTCCCTCCCTTTCCCTTCTCATTCTTCTTACCTACATTCTTTTCCCCCCTCTCTCTTTTTCCTTCATTCTTGATGCAAGAGAGAAGTAACTGCTGATCTATTTTTCTTTCATGGCTTTCACCCATAAAGACAGCAGTTACTGTATTCATTGATTGAACCAACCTTTCTTAAATACCCACGCTATGTTTCCCACAGCCCTAACTATGGAAATTTATGAAGGAACAACACAAAACCCTTGGCCTAATAGAGTTTGGTTGAATCAGTGGCCGTTGAGTGCTACAGAGGAGGAGAGGGCACAATGTGCACGATAGGGAAGAGACTAGTCAAGACTGGTCTGAATTTTAAGTCTGTCATAGCTTTCAATAACGATGTTTGAGCAAAGATAGGAAGGAAATCGTGGCAGGCAGAATGACCCTTTCTGGACTTTCCTACCAGCCTAATCCCTGACATCTGGGAATATGTTTTCTTAAGTGCAAAAAGGACATTGTGGGTGTGATTAGTGATCTTGAGGGCTTAGGGTGGTTTGGGGTTACTAAAGGGCCTTCCTAACAGAGACATAAGAAGGCTAGAGTCAGAGCAAGGACAGCATCTGAAGACACTGTAGTGCTGTTTGAGAGCACAGAGGCTGGACCTCTAGATGCATAGAGCATCTATACCTTAAAGACATGAAGCAGACTCACTCTCATACACTCTGGGAGGAACACTACCCCATGAACATCTTAAGTTAAGGACTTCTGACCTTCAGAACTGTAAGACTGTTTTTTGTTGTTTAGGACACTAAGCTTGTGGTAATTTGTTACAGTAGCAACAGAAAACTGATACAGAAATGCAGAAGCAAGAAGTCTAAGAAACAAACTGTGAAACAGAAAATGCAGAGAAAGCACAATGCAAGCCAAGTCCTTGTTTAGCTGGGGCACATAAGATGGGCAGAAGACAGGAAGTGACTTCATGTGGCTGTGGCTTAAGTGACTTGGGGTGACGTGTGTAAGCATGGCAGGAAAGGAAGCTATTGAGAAAGGGAATATGGGCACTTTTCCCCCCTGAGTCAGCCAGGACACCCTCCATCCCCAACAGAAGACATTCATTACATCAAAAGTATTTTATTCAGAGTACTGTTAATCTTGCATGCTATCAAATCTGTTAAATTTTTCACTTATGGATTCTTCTCTTACCATATAGTTAGACTTTCCTCTCATCATTTAAGATAATTAGATAACCCATTTTCCCCATTTGTCAGTGGTCTCTCATAACTACATTCAGCTTTTTTACTCACCTTGCTAATTCATCTATGGATGATGTCTTACTTTCCATCTGTCTCCTCACCGTGGAAACTAGTGTTATGCTCCCAGGTCTTCATACTTACTTGGACAGAGTCAACAGTATTGGCTCCCTCGTTCCCAGACCTTTGAACTCCAACTAGATCATGCTGCCTTCTTCCCTGGTTCAATCTTGCTGATAGCGGATTGTATGATTTCTTAGTCTCCATAGTCACATGAACCGATCCCCCAATTAAATATATCTATAATCTATTCTATCTAGGTTTTGCTTCTTGGTTTGGACCCACTGAGGACTCTTGCCACAGTGGCTAACACCCATTACTCCTGAGCGTCTACAAGGTATTCTCTCTCATTCTGCAGTTCTGTCTGGGCTGGGACTTGCTATATAGAACAGGCTAAGACTCAAACTCCCAGGGGTCTGTCCGCCTCTGTATCCTGAGTGTGGAGATTAAAGGTGTGCTCTGCCACGCCGGTTTTACCTTTGCCACCAAGATTTAGAAACGTTGGCATGGAGTTTGGTAATATGTTTGGAGTAATTTCATTCACAATGCGTTTGTTTATCAGCCTTCTGCTTTGTGAGGAAGGATCTCTTTATGTAGCCGAGGCTGGCTTCAAAGGCATAGTCAGTCTGTCTTGTCTCCAGGAGCATCTGGGTACAGCCTGGATCACCATACTCTGGTAACTGCTTTCAAAATGGGGATTCTAATGTTTGTGTTTTTAGCTCAGAAAAGTTTGGACTTCAACTCTTCTGGTATTATGAGAGTGACCCTGTCTAGTTTTTTTTTTTTTTTTTATTTGACTCTCATCTCATTCCTGTTTTTATAATCCTCACTAATTTCTGGCTTTACACTTATATTTCAGGAAGCTTCTTCGCACCGCTTTCCAGATGTGATCTCTTTGTAGATCATTGCAGATTTTAATTGTTACTTCAATGCTAGGGCTTTTTTTTTTTCCTTGTTTTTGATCTCACTCTGCACCCAGTATTGCTTTTGTGCTTAATTTTGTCCTGCTGTCCTCCACCTGCCTGTTTGCTCTTACACTGGCTCCTGCCCCCTGTTAAAGACAGTAGATTTTCTGACACATCTGCCAAGCACTTTCGAGACTAGATGGGTCTCCATCAAGTCATCGGGCAGTTGTTGCTCTCCTCTGTGACACAGTGTCTTTCCCCACTAAACCCACTTAAAATAGATTTCCTTCAGCTTTTTTTTTTTTTAAAGTAAAACATTTTCTTAAGACAAGGTCCAAGCTGCCAACCTAGAGGATTATGGTCACTGTTGTCCTTGAAAGTCACTCTTGGTCTTTCTTTGTAGCTCCTTCTGTCATGGCATCAGTTAGGGGCCCATAAGACTGGGTGCCCTTGGTCAGCCAGACCTTCTCTCTGGGTGTCTCAATATTATCTTGTGCAAAGCTCATACCTCTGTCTATAACGAGGTTGAGCACTGAGAAAAGTGTGTATGGGGGCGCAGGGGAGGGTGTGTGTGCATGTCTGGAGTTGATGACAACATCTAGATCCTGAAGAATCTTAAAGAATGTTCCAGAGCCCTATATGGCTAGAAGGGGAGCAACTGTAGATTGTATCTGAAAGAGGAGACTGACGGGAAATAAAATGTTCACTTTGGTGCACATTTGCCTCAGTCAACTTGAGAAGTACAGGTAGGAGGGAAGAGAGACACTGGAAGAGGCACATCTGTTACCTCAGAGAAGGGAGATGAGGAAGTGGTTGTGTATGCTCTCTGTAATAAAATGGGGGAGGAGGGAAGGAGGGAGGGAGGGAGGGAGGAAGGGAGAGAGTGAGAACAAAATTCTTTTTAAATTAAGATTCCAAAAACTCAGTCAGATACTGTATTTCTCATCAGAGACAATGAGTGGATTATCGAGTCCCCACACTATTTGATTGGATGCTACTTCACCAGAAGCTAACTGTATCACATGAATTCACTGGACACAGACTTCTTCTGCCCCAAGACCTGCTCGCCCCTTAACTCAACACACAGGATCAGAAAGTCCGTGCTGGGAATTGTTCTTTTCTTTTCTGTTTTCTTTTTCTTTCTTTCTTTCTTTCTTTCTTTCTTTCTTTCTTTTTTTTGTGAAGTCATTGGCGAAGTTTTCTTTCTTTCTTCCTTTCTTTCTTCCTGCCTTTCTTTCCTTTCTTTCTTTCTTCTTCTTTCCTTTCTTTCTTTCTTTCTTTCTCTTTCCTATCTTTATTAAATTGGGTATTTCTTATTTACATTTCAAATGTTATTCCCTTTCCTGGATTCCATGCCAACATCTCCCTAACCCCTCCTCCTCACATTCTATATGGGTGTTCCCCTCCCAATCCTCCCCCATTATCGACCTCCCCCCAAGAATCCTGTTCACTGAGGGTCCAGCCTTGGCAGGCAAGGGATTCCCCTTCCACTGGTGTTCTTACTAGGCTATTCATTGCTACCTATGCAGTTGGAGTCCAGGGTCAGTCCATGTATAGTCTTTGGGTAGTGGCTTAGTCCCTGGAAGCTCTGGTTGGTTGGCATTGTTGTTCATATGGGGTCTCAAGCCCCTTCAGCTCTTTCAGTCCTTTCTCTGATTCCTTCAATGGGGGTCCCGTTCCCAGATCAAAGGTTTGCTGCTGGCATTCGCCTATGTATTTGCTGTATTCTGGCTGTGTCTCTCAGGAGAAATCTACATCCGGTTCCTGTTGGCCTGCACTTATTTGCTTCATCCATCTTATCTAGATTGGTGACTGTATATGTATGGGCCACATGTGGGGCAAGCTCTGAATGGGTGTTCAGTTGTAGGATTGGTAAAGATCTTTACTCAATCTGTTGGTTGCCATTTTGTCCTAACAACAGTGTCCTTTGCCCTACAGAAGCTTTGTAGCTTTATGAGATCCCATTTGTCGATTCTTGATCTTAGAGCATAAGCCATTGGTGTTTTGTTCAGGAAAGTTTTTCCAGTGCCCATGTGTTCGAGATTCTTCCCCACTTTTTCTTCTATTAGTTTGAGTGCATCTAGTTTGATATGGAGGTCCTTGATCCACTTGGACTTAAGCTTTATACAGAGTGATAAGAATGGATCAATCTGCATTCTTCTACATGCTGACCCTCAGTTGAACCAACACCATTTGCTGAAAATTTATCTTTTTTCCATTGGATGATTTTGGCTCCTTTGTCAAAATTCAAGTTACCATAGGTGTGTGGGTTCATTTCTGGGTCTTCAATTCTATTCCACTGGTCTATCTGTCTGTCTCTGTACCAATACCATGCAGTTTTTATCACCATTGCTCTGTAATACTGCTTGAGTTCAGGGATAGTGATTCCCCTGGAAGTCCTTTTATTGTTGAGGATAGTTTTAGCTATCCTGGGTTTTTTGTTATTCCAGATGAATTTGTAAATTGTTCTGTCTAACTCTAGGAAGAATTGGATTGGTATTTTGATGGGGATTGCATTGAATCTGTAGATCGCTTTTGGTAAAATGGCCATTTCTACTATATTAATCCTGCCAATCCATGAGCATGGGAGATCTTTCCATCTTCTGAGATCTACTCAATTTCTTTCTTCAGAGGCTTGAAGTTCTTATCATACAGATCTTTTACTTGCTTGGTTAAAGTCACACCAAGGTATTTTATATTATTTGGGATTATTATGAAGGGTGTCGTTTCCCTAATTTCATTCTCAGTTTGTTTCTCTATTGTGTAGAGGAAGGCTACTGATTTATTTGAATTAATTTTATACCTAGCCACTTTGCTGAAGGTGTTTATCAGGTTTAGTAGTTCTCTCGTGGAACTTTTGGGATCACTTAAATATACTATCATGTTATCTGCAAATAGTGATATTTTGACTTCTTCCTTTTGAATCCGTATCCCATTGATCTCTTTTTATTGTCTGATTGCTCTGGATAGGACTTTGAGAACTATATTGAATAAGTAGGGAGAGAGTGGGCAGCCTTGTCTGGTCCCTAATTTTAGTGGGATTGCTTCAAGTTTCTCTCCATTTAGTTTAATGTTAGTGCCTGGTTTGCTGTATATGGCTTTTACTATGTTTAGGTATGGGCCTTGAATTCCAGTTCTTTTCAGGACTTTTATCATGAAGGGATGTTGAATTTTCTCAGCATCTAATGAAATGATCATGTGGTTCTTATCTTTTAGTTTGTTTATATAGTGGATTATGTTGATGGTTTTCCATATATTAAACCATCTCTGCATACCTGGCATGAAGCCTGCTTGATCATGATGGATGATCATTTTGATGTGTTCTTGGATTTGGTTTGTAAGAATTTTCTTGAGTATTTTAGTGTCGATATTCATAAGGGAAATTGGTCTGAAGTTCTCTTTCTTTATTGGGTCTATTTGTGGTTTAGGTATAAGAGTAATTGGGGCTTCATAGAAGCAATTCGGTAGGGCTCCGTCTGTTTCAATTTTGTGGAATAGTTTGGATAGTATTGGTATGAGGTCTTCTATGAAGGTCTGATAGAATTCTGAACTGAACCCATCTTGACCTGGGCTCTTTTCGGTTGGGAGACTTTTAATGACTGCTCCTATTTCTCCAGGAGTTATGGGGTTGTTTAACTGGTTTATCTGTTCCTGATTTAACTTCGGTACCTAGTATCTGTTTAGGAAATTGTCCATTTCCTACAGATTTTCAAGTTTTGTTGAATATAGGCTTTTGTAGTAGTATCTGATGATTTTTTGAATTTCCTCTGATTCTGTAGTTATGTCTCCCTTTGCATTTCTGATTTTGTTAATTTGGACACACTCTCTCTGTCCTCTGGTTAGTCTGGCTAAGGATTTATCTATCTTTGATTTTCTCAAAGAATCAGCTTTTGGTTCTATTGATTCTTTGTATAGTCCTTTTTGTTTCTACTTGGTTGATTTCAGCTCTGAGTTTGATTATTTCCTGCCTTCTACTCCTCCTGGGTGTATTTGCTTCTTTTTGTTCTAGAGCTTTTAGGTGTGCTGTCAAGCTGCTGATTTATGCTCTCTCCTGTTTCTTTCTGCAGGCACTCAGAGCTATGAGTTTTCCTCTTAGCATAGCTTTCATTGTGTTCCATAAGTTTGGGTATGTTGTACCTTCATTTTCATTAAATTCTAAGAAGTCTTTAATTTCTTTCTTTATTTCTTCCTTGACCAGGTTATCACTGAGTAGAGCATTGTTCAACTTCCACATATATGTGGGCTTTCTTTCCTTATTGTAATTGAAGACCAGCTTTAGCCCGTGGTGGTCTGATAGGATGCATGGAATTATTTCTATCTTTCTGTATCTGTTGAGGCCTGTTTTGTGACTGATTATATGGTCAATTTTGGAGAAAGTGCCATGAGGTGGTGAGAAGGTATATCCATTTGTTTTAGGATAGAATGTTCTATAAATATCTGTTAAGTCCATTTGGTTCATGACTTCTGATAGTCTGTCTATGTCTCTGTTTAATTTCTGTTTCCATGATCTGAGAGTGGGGTGTTGAAATCTCTTACTATTATTGTGTGAGGTGCAATGTGTGCTTTGAGCTTTAGTAAGGTTTCTTTTATGTATGTAGGTGCCCTTGTATTTGGAGCATAGATATTTAGGATTGAGAGTTCATCTTGGTGGATTTTTCCTTTGATGAATATAAAGTGTCCTTCCTTATCTTCTTTGATGACTTTTGGTTGAAAAACAATTTTATTCAATATTAGAATGGCTACTCCAGGTTGCTTCTTCAGACCATTTGCTTGGAAAGTTGTTTTCCAGCCTTTCACTCTGAGGTAGTGTCTGTCTTTGTCTCTGAGGTGTGTTTCCTGTAGGCAGCAGAATGCAGTGACTTCATTGCGTCTCCAGTTTGTTAATCTATGTCTTTTTATTGGGGAATTGAGTCCATTGATGGTGAGAGATATTAAGGAATAGTGATTGTTGTTTCCTGTTATCTTCATATTTGGAGGTGAGATTATGTTTGTGTGCTTTTCTTCTCTTTGTTTTGTTGCAAAACGATTTGTTCTTTGCTTCACTAGTGTGTAGCTTGCCTCCTTGTGTTGGGCTTTACCATTTATTATCCTTTGTAGAAAGATATTGTGTAAATTTGGTTTTATCATGGAATATCTTGGTTTCTCCATCAATGTTAATTGAGAGTTTTGCAGGATACAGTAACCTGGGCTGGCATTTGTGTTCTCTTAGGGTCTGTATGAAATCTGTCCAGGATCTTCTGACTTTCATAGTCTCTGTTGAGAAGTCTGGCGTAATTCTGATAGGTTTTCATTTATATGTTACTTGACCTTTTCCCCTTACTGCTTTTAATATTCTTTCTTTATTTTGTGCATTTGGTGTTTTGACTATTATGTGACAGGGAGGGGAGTTTCTTTTCTGGTCCAATCTATTTGAAGTTCTGTAGGCTTCTTGTATGTTTATGGGCATCTCTTTCTTTAGGTTAGGGAAGTTTTCTTCTATGATTTTGTTGAAGATATTTACTGGTCCTTTGAGTTGGGAGTCTTCACTCTCTTCTATACCTATTATCTTTAGGTTTGATCTTCCCATTGAGTCCTGGATTTCCTGTATGTTTTGGACCAGTAGCTTTTTCTGTTTTACAATATCTTTGACAGTTGTGTCGATGACTTCTATGGAATCTTCTGTTCCTGAGATTCTCTCTTCTATCTTTGTATTCTGTTGGTGATGCTTGTGTCTACAGCTCTTTGTCTCTTCCTTTGATTTTCTGTTTCCAGGATTGTCTCCCTTTGTGCTTTCTTTATTGTTTCTATTTCCATTTTCAATTCCTTCACATGTTTGATTGTGTTTTCCTGGAATTCTTTCAGGGATTTTTGTGTTTCCTCCCTATGGGCTTCTACTTGTTTACTTGTCTTTTCCTGCATTTCTTTACGGGAGTTCTTTATGTCTTTCTTAAAGTCCTCCATCATCATGATCAAATGTGATTTTAAATGTTGATCTTGCTTTTCTGGTGTGTTTGGATATTTAGTATTTGCTTTGGTGGGAGAATTGGGCTCCAATGATGCCATATAGTCTTGGTTTCTGTTGCTTGGGTTCCTGTGCTTTCCTCTCACCCTCAGGTTGTCTCTGGTGTTACCTTGTTCTGCTTTTTCTGGCAGTGGCTTGACAGTCCTATAGGCCTGTGTGTCAGGAGTGCTGTAGACCTGTTTTCCTGTTTTCTTTCAGCCAGTTATGGGAACAGAGTGTTCTGCTTTCAGGCGTGTAGTCGTTTCTTTCTACTGGCTTTCAGCTGTTTCTGTGGATGTGTGTCCTGAGTCCACCAGGCAGGTTTCTTGGAGCAGAAAAGTTGGTCTTACCTCTGGTCTCAGGCCTGAAGTCACTCCTCAGGGCTCAGTTTCAGCTCTCCATGAGGGCAGCAACCAGAAGGGCCTGCCCCTACTTCTGGGTCCCTGTGCGTAGGGGCCCTGATGGTGTTAGGTGTTTTCCTCTAGAGTCAGAAATGTGGGAAGAGAGTAGTCTCCTCTGGCTTCCCAGGCGTGTCTGCCCCTCTGAAGGTCTAGCTCTCCCTCCCATGGGATTTTGGTGCAGGGAGGTGTTTGACCGGTTCCCGTCAGATCTGGGCACAGTCTGGACTGCAGGGCTCCTGCAGCTTGAATGCCCCTATCTTCCTGTTCCCAGAGGCCCTATACAGTTTCCTCTGGGGCCAATGATGTGGGCAAAGGTGGGCAGAAGTGGCGGTCTTTCCTGCCCTGCAGTCTCAGGAGTGCCATGTCTGGGTGATGAGCTCTCTTTCCCATGGGGTTTGATAGCTGAGAGCTGTGGGCTGGGATCAGCGAGGTTTGGGTGCCAGCTAGAAACCGGAAGTGTCCGGTCCCAGAGCAATTTTGCCTTCATGTATCCTGAGTCTGCCAGACAGGTCACTTGGAGCAGAAAAGTTGGTCTGACCTCTGGTCTTGGGCCTGAAGTCGCTCCTCAGGGCTGGGTTTCAGCTCTCTATGAAGGCAGCAATCAGAAGGGCCTGCTCCTCCTTCTCCCAGGAATTTTTCTTAAAGTGCTCCCATCTCTGCCTTTTCTGTAGATTCCCTTGTGTTGAGCCAGAGCTGGGAGAGAACTTGGACTGTCTAGCAACATTTCTCTCAGTGTTGTGCTGACTTCACATTGAGGAAGCATCAGCCATGTTTTTCTCAATCTGACTCCACTGCACCTTGAAGCCATGAATATTCTTCCCCTGCTGTAGATGGTTGCTCTTCTGTTTAAAGACGCTGGTGCTGGTTTCACTGTCTTCCTCATGCTTGCCAGTATGCTCTTAGTTTACAACATAGGCTGCTGTGGTTACCACAAAGCTAAAGATACTGTCCTAGAGAAATAGAAGTATCTAGTCCTGTGTCTGATTGAAAAACTTTCCTCAACCGAGTTTCTTACACAATTGCTTATTCTTTTACTACATCCTCAAAATGGCTTGACTAGAGTTCTTTTCATTCATTCATTCATTCATTCGTTCATTCATTCATTCTTTTTTCCCCCTGAAGATACATTTGAACTCAGGCTGGACTATAACTTGCTACAGTCTTCCTGCCTCAGCCTCTCCTGTGCTAGGTTATAGGTATGAGGGATCACAGCCAGCTCAGGCTCCCCCCAAACCCCATGTAGTTTATCTGTCTGTGCACATGGGGACTGGAAGGGACATCAGGTACCCTGAGCTGCCATGCTCTCTTATTCCCTTGGGCAAGGGTTTCTCACTGAATCTGGAGCTAGGTAGATGGATAGCAAGTTCCAGGGTCCTCCTGCCCTGCAGTGCTGGGGTTACATAGCCATGTGCAACTTCCTATATAGGTATTCGTGTGTGTGTGTGTGTGTGTGTGTGTGTGTGTGTGTGTGTGCCTGTGTGTGTTATACACAGGTTCTCGCGCTTGTGCAAAAAGTACTAGCCTGATAACCCATCTCATTAGTGTCCCCCCTTTTATTCTAAGCCTCCTTAAAGCCTTTTAGAATTCAGAGAGCTTAAGAAATAAATGCCTGCAAAAAGGAACATTTTCAACTTAAGCCAAAGGCTAAATCACGAAGGTCAAAATAATATAGAACTTTAAAACTCATCATCAGAGTTTTCAACACTTAATTCTTTTCATATATTAGGAAGCTAGTTGTCCACTCAGCATCCTGGATAAATACTGCGGAATTTATTGTAAATGAATTATAATCTGTAGATCTACTACTTCAATGTTTGCTCTTCTCTCTTGTCACGAAGCAGCTCATGGCCAGCCACAGACCTCTCATTCATGTTGCAATAGTGTCTGAAAGGAAGGAAGGAAGGAAGGAAGGAAGGAAGGAAGGAAGGAAGGATTTCTATCTCTAGACAATGGGCAGCCAGTGCCTCCAAGATGGGCACACAGGCTCTCTTGTCCATACATTTTCCAGGCAGCTCTGCTTACCTCAAGTCCTCTGTTCTTTTCCATGTTGCACAGCCTCAGTGTTTGCCAGACAGCCCTGACCCAGTAATAGGGACAGAGTCTCTTCTATGGTTTCTGACAAGAGGGTATGGTGATGATTTCATTAACTAGAAACACTTCCAGATGAAAACATTCCTGTGGAACTGTTTTTATCTAAATTATCAAATGTGAATAATGTTCATAAAATTTTAGGGCAATTCCCAGATAGCTTCTACAGCTGTATGGAACAATTTCCTTTTGTCCAAATTCTCTCAAAAGTGTGGAAGGCTCAGATTAGTTCTTTAGGTTCTCTCTCTCTCTCTCTCTCTCTCTCTCTCTCTCTCTCTCTCTTCTCTCTCTCTGTCTATGTATATATATATATCATATATATCTTCATATGTAAACATATATACATATGTACATACACACATAGGAAGAGTAACCTCTCTGTTACAAATACTTAATCTGGCACGTCCAAACAACAGATTTGACCTGAAGATTGATAAAAGTATTACAACTCTCCCTGTAAATTGTTCAAGAAGTCAAGTGCTAAATTCATGTGTTACCAGAGTACACATAAAAGATGGAGTTGCATATGCATATTCCTTGTTTGTGAACTAGCAGTGTAAGAGCATTGAAATACTTGTTCCGCCATCCTCCCAGCAAGCATTTAGTGAATGTTCAAGTTCCAGGTCTGTGCTGCAGGCTACAGTTTTACCATTGTCGGTCTAAACGCATTTTATTGCCCAGATAATAAATAGTGAATTCTCTTCACCAAAACCCAGAATGTTACACAGTGAAGATAAGCCTCCTTCGACTACTTTGACTATTATCCTCCCTCAACACCTACAAAATATAACAATGATTTCAAGTTTATAGTAACTTCTATAACAGATGCCCTTTTCTACATAGAAAGAATAGTAAAAGCAATATAGAAAACAGAAAACTACATGTTCTGGGCATAGAATTTAATATAGCAAGCTGAGATTTATGTATCCATTAAACCACATGAAGAACTGGGGGGAATAAAAGGGCAAATGGTGAATAGACTTCTAAATTGTTTTATCAGTCAGCACATGCAGTTGTATGCAGTCAAGAGGGATCCTGACTGGTTGAAGTAGATTTTAGTAAAGTAGCTTGGAGTGTTGAAGTTGTGGGAGATTCTTCCGGGTCACTCGAGCTAGAGTCTGTGCAACACTAACCTATCCTGGTCTGGGATATCATCCATACCAAAGCAATGGTCTGTCTCCCTGCTTCTGACATGTTCCTGGCTAACGCTAACATGTGAAGATGTGTAACCTGGACCCCTGTTACATCGTGAGGAGTTCACTGGACTCCTGAGCCCTTTGGCTATGCAAAGCCAGCAAGAACACCTCTCACTATTCCTGAGTCATCTACTCAGTCAAACGTCCTGCTCTACTCAGCAGAGAATGGAAAAATGACACAGAGATGTCTTTTGAGTCATAATAACAACAGGGGCTGAGAGGAAAGTTCTGGAAGTTTCAGCGTACTGTGTAATTTGCATTTCTTGAGTAGCTTAAGGTCATCACTGACTACATCAAGTAATTAGAGAACTTGTGTGCACCGTCATTTAGAAAACTCTCTAATCTTTGCTTCCCGAGTCTTCTTCCTTCCTTCCTTCCTTCCTTCCTTCTATCCATCCTTCCTTCCTTCCTCTTTCTTTCTTTCTTTCTTTCTTTCTTTCTTTCTTTCTTTCTTTCTTTCTTTCTTTCTCTTTTCCCTTCCTTTTTCTTCTTTCTCTCTCTCTCTCTTTCTTCCTTTCTTTCTTTCTTTCTTTCCCTCTCTCTTTCTCTTTTCCCTTCCTTCCTTCTTCTTTCCTTCCTCCCTTCCTCCCTTCCTCCCTTTCTCCTTTCCTTCCTTCTTCCTTTCTTTCTTTCTTGTAGGCATAAATGTTTTGTAACATACTTTTAATAAGTGTAGCCTACCACCCAGCAAAGGTAGTGGAAGAGAAAAGTTATCAGGATATGGGAGAAGTGGACCTGTTCAGCAATAGTTCCTTGGGGGTGAGCTTGATCTTCTTTCTCTGCAATTCAGTCCCATAGCAAACACCAAATACGACTCAGCAGCTGCAGACCACAGTCCTCTAGACAGGCAGACACCAGGCACGAAACATCTGTGGTTCAATCCTGAAGAAACTGACAGGCCTGCTAACTGACCGCAGAGGTGGCAAGCTGACGCGGGAGCCTCACAAGCAGTTCTTGGGTGAGTTTCTCTCAATAGCAGTATTATTGAGCTCAACAACACTATGCAAGACAAATCAATACATGCATGTCGTTAGCGAGGAATAGTCAGGCGGAGTAAACCAAACAAAAGCTCAGGGGCTTGTCTCCCACTGTGGGGGGTTGGGGGGAAGGGGTCATATTTTTACTCCTAATCGTGGGTCCTTTCACATGTGTGCTATATCCAAGCATCCTTTCACCTATATGACCTTCAGAAATGTCTTTCTTTCCTGTCTCTGCTTTAGCAAGACATCCTTTCACCTGCATGCCCAGCAAAACATCATTGGACATAACTAACTTTCCAAAGAAACTGCAAGTTTACACTTCACTTTCTCTTTTAGTCTTGAGCAGCATAGGTAACGGTGACAGGGTTGTTGTAAGGATCCCTAACACTGGGTATTGTAGGTATCGACAAGAAGATTATAAATGCAGTAGTGCCCACGATGTCTGCAGACCACAGGAGCTATGCCTTTGGGTTTTCTTGATTGCCTATAAAATATAAATGAGGCAATTACTTGCCTCACTTTCCCTGGGAATTCCCTCATTTATAATTGTTGTTCTGATGTAATTTATCATGTGTCCCAAGCGAATGATAAATTATTTAATCAACCCGCTCATAAAAATCTCCCCCCTTTTCATTATCGAAGTATATCTCTACAGGTTTTTAAATTCCTAATTAGTTTAACCTTTATTCTCTTGTATTTGGAGCAAGTTTTTCCCATTTTCCCCCTTAGTTTCTTCATGGCTTTTGATATAATACTTTGGATTGCCTGCCGTCTCTCCCACACGTTCTAATCCTGGATGATGGCTTTGGTTAACTTTTTGTCTATGACAGTTATCGGGCAAACCCTTTAGAGCTTTGCTCTCCTCAGTACCAAATGAATAAATAATGTAATTAATGGAGACAAAAAAAGAATCTCTGGTGGGCCACACCGGAATAAGAACCTTGGCACACTGTGGAAACTGGTAATGACTAGAGGGAAACTCATGATGTAATGTTGACCAAAAGTTGAATAATGCAAAACTGTTCCTGTGTGTGGCACTATTCTTGACAGCAGCGACTGGAGGTGCAGCCACTGGGATTGAGAAGAGTTCTTGTCACTGTGGGAGAGTGTGAAACAAAGACTCGTGTTCTTATTTATCTTTTGTAGCACATAGGAAACTATCATATTTTACACTAAAAATGTAAACATTGCAAAGTGAGAGCGAGGGTGTGAGCTCTCCTTTGCTCTAGGGAGTGGTGTTCAGAAAGTTCTAGAATGGCCCCAGCAATTCTTTAGTAGAGGAGCGTTAATAACAAATCCCCTCTCCTTTCCTCATTTATACATGGAAATAAACTCTGAGAGACACAGTCTCCTGGCTTCTTTATAGAATAGCCACGATCAAGGTGTTCCTTGGAGAACCCGAGGGAATGTGGTGGCTTACAAATCCCTGGAATCAATGACCAGATCTCTGTTCAGCTGATGCATGCTTTGTATATCCCAATGTAGATTTTATTGCCTAATGTAGACAGGAAACAGTTCTTGCGCCTGGCAGGGCTGCATTAATATTAACAGCTCTGACTAACATACCCGACAGTGTATTCCCGTGACTTTTCCTGTCTCGTCCAAGGCAGCCAGATAATGTGGGAAGAAAATGAGTTTTCAAGTTAGATTCACCCGGTCTGCCTCTTTAATCACCTACTTGATATGGTCTGGGCGTCTGCATAATATTTTTTTAATCCTCTACCTCTATGAGTCCTTAAATAATCACAGCTTCTTATTGTTTATTGGGAATATTTAAGAAGTCTTTTCTCCCTGCGATGCCCAGCTTCTAAGACATCCTTAGCTTGACAGGCAGATGGGCAGCTCTGGTGTCTTGGAATACAGATTGGCAGGTGAGTTGGTTTCCAGTGGACTCTCTGTGAGCGCAGGACCATACTCGCCCAGAGAGGGTCCATCTTACTTCCCAGAGCAAAGTGGGATCTGGGACCAGCAGGCAGAGCCATCCACTGCTGCATTTGTTTTGGCCTCTCCAGCATGGTGCTGCCATCCTAAGGGTGTGGCCTTGACTTGCCATGGGTGTCTGTCCGCTGTTGAGGGAATATACTCGATGGTTTGGATTCCTGTCAGTGCTATGGGAATTCTTGGGCTGGACTGGCTGGCTGCAGCTCTTCAGGACAGGTAGTAGTTCCCCAGGGTGGCTTCGTCTCCACATTTCCTTTCAAACATGGCTGATCTTGAGGTTGTGGTAACCTACTGCAGACAAAGAGTCTCCTGTCCCATTCTCTGGAGGGCTATTCTTTTGTATGATTCTTACCTTTTTCTCCCCTTCTCTTGCTCAATGGTATCCTGACTTAGGCCAGAGTGCCCTAGCCGTGGGTTTTTGGGAATAGAGGCTACATACTGTGCCCTCCCTGTTTAGAAACCGTTCTCCAGGTGGGAAGAGGCCAGTGGAACTGGTTTCATGGTTTTGTGTAGTTCAGAGGCACTGATCACATGACTTCTCACAAAACACAGTTCAGTTCCTAGGGGGCTTTCTGCGCCTCCTCTAAAGCTGAGAGATCTTCATAATGAAGGCAGGAGAAAGTAAAACCATGCAAATGAAATCCCTCTGCCTCATTAGTCTCCGCCACGGGAGCCGCAGTATTGTGTGCATTCTGCAGCAGAGATGACAGCGAGGGCATTATTTTATGTCCCAGTATGGAGAATACAGGAACAAGCAACTAACCAACCAACCAAGGGAAAAATGACAAAAGAACAACAGCAACACACACACACACACACACACACACACACACACACACACACACACACACACACACACACACACACACACACATATACACATACACACACACACACACATACACACACATACACACATACACACACACACACACACACACACACACACACACACACACACACACACACACACACACACACACACACACACACACACACACACACACACACACACACACACACACACACATACACACACACATACACACACACACACATACACACACACACACACACACATATACACACATACACACATGCATACCCATACACACACACACATATACACACATACACACACACAACACACACACACACACACACACATACACACACACACACACACACACATACACACACACACACACACAAACATACACACACACACACACACACATACACACACACACACACACACACACACACACATACACACACACACACACACACACACACACACACACACACACACATACACACACACACACACACACACACACACACACACACACACACACACACTCACACACACATCAACCCAAACACACACACACTCCCCAAATCAAAAACAAACCCTTCCCAGTTAGGTTGCAAAGTTTCATCTATCGACTATTTCGATTTCCAGGAAGTTAAAGATGGAAAAACAACCCAGAATCCAAACCAGGAAATCAAGCTTGAGCTGCGGAGTTGATGGCTTTCCCATCAGTAGGTTTTAAACTGCAGCCTTCCTTCAGTTTGTGAGCAGGAGATGAACAGACCAGATGCCTCCTGCAGACTCAGAGGGGGCTGAAAAGTCTGGGGTGAAGAGGTAGGAGGGGGAATAATGAGGGGGCTTTCCTTGGTCTGCATTAAATCCAAACATGCTAAATTAGAGAGAGAGAGAGAGAGAGAGAGAGAGAGAGAGAGAGAGAGAGAGAACCTGCTTGAAGTCTTTGTTTCAGCCTTTGAATATATACATATATTTCTCCCTTCTTTCCATCTGGATTTTGTTAAAAAAAAAAAAAAAAACAAAACAAAAAACCCCGCAGGTCAGGCCAGCTTGAACAGGAACTACCTTCTCCAGGATGACATCATGTCTCTGCTGTTTTTCTTTGTGAAGCTGAGTTTCAGATGGTGAAGTCACACCCTCCTCCCTCTGATCGCCCTGCTTTCCGCTGCTCTCACGAGCCCAAGCTGATGGATTTTCATTGTTTTTATGACTGAACCGCAGCGCCAGACACAGCATTACTAACCTGACACTGGAAAAACACAGCTCAGGATAAGAAGTCAAACCTATGATTCTGAGCTCTGAAGAGATTTGGGCCCATTTCTTTACCACCAGCAGCCAATGACTTTCAGTGGAAGAGTTTTAAAAATTCAAAGATTAGAAATGTTCACCGGTAGTGAAACGATGCATGCTCCTTTTACTGGAAATTATAGGACGGTTCCGCGATCACTTGACTATATATAATTACTTTCAGATCTTATTGCGAAGCCAATCACGTTGTTATCAAAATCTGGCTTGAAATTTTTAAGAAGTGGGGTTGGGGACATGGCTCCTTCAGGTCCAGGTGCTCATGTGAAAACCTGGGCATGGCACCCCCTTGTAATCCAGTGCTGGGTAGATGGGGACTGGGGTTAATGGTCAATCAGTCCTGCTGAACTGGTGAGTCCAGGCTGAGAGGTCCGTGGCCTCCACAGATGTGCATGATGTAGATATTCTGCTCCGCACATGCCTTCTGCGCAGCTGTAGACAGAACCCTCTGAAATGGGGAGCAGAGAAAGTCTTCCCTTCCTTACTTCCTTTCCAGCGGAAACAATATAACATTATTGTTATATAACAGTAACAATAACAAAGTAACCAATGCATCATCTTTTATTCCCACAGACGGTGTGAAACCCAGCCGCTCCTCTCTTCCTTCTTTTCACTTTTGGTGTGAATTTGAATCTCACCATTGATTTAATTTCATTTTCCCACGTGTATTGGCTACACATGTGCAGAGAACCACACTCAAGCATCCATATTTATACATACTTTAAAAAAGAATTATCTTTTTTTTTTTAAATTGAGTTGCATTGCTGCCTTTGTCCAAAATCAAGATCTTACGGGTGAGCTATTTCTGTATTCTGTTCCTTTGGTGTGTCTGTCTTCTCTTACAATACTATACCATGTTGGTCATACTTTCATATGATAGTATAGTAGCAGGGTATTGTAACTCTCCAGGGTTATAGTACTCCAAGTGTTTCTTAGTTATGTTAGACCAGTACCCAATTTGTGGGTTTCTCCTAATCAAGCCTGCCGAGAGTTTTGAATGGTACTGTGCTGACCCTCTGAACAATATGGGGAGGACTGAGTAACGAGTAACACTGAACCTTCCAATTCATAAATGTGCTAATGTTTCCAACTATTTAGATCTTCTTTCATTTATTTCAGTAATATTTTATAATCTGTGTGTGCATGTGGTATATCCGTTTGTGTTCCCTTGTGCATGTATGCGGAAGTCAAATGTCGGCATCCCATATATGCACGTGTGGAGGCCCAAGACTGATGTCAGTTGTCTTCCATGATTGCTTTCCACATTAACTTTTGGGACAGCATCTAGCTCCAAGCCTAGAGCTGAGGCAGTGGCCAAGCCACTGAACTCTAGGTGTGGTCGTTTGAACATGCTTGGCCCAGGCAGGGGCACTATTAGGAGGTTTGGCCTTCTTGGAGTAAGTGTGGCCTTGTTCAAGGAACTGTGTCACTGTGAGAGAGGGCTTGGAGACCCTCCTCCCAACTGCCTGGAAACAGTTTGCTCTTGGCTTCCTTTGGATGAAGATGTAGAACTCTCAGCTCCTCCTGCACCATGCCTGTCTAGACACTGCCATGCTCCTACCTTGATAATGATGGACTGGACCTCTGAACCTGTAAGCTAGCCCCAATTAAATGTTGAGCTTTATAAGAGTTGCCTTGGTCATGGTGTCTCTTCACAGCAATGGAAACCCTAAGATAGTAGGTATCCTCCTGTCTCTACTCTTTAGCACTAGGTGTATGCCATCATGCTTGCTGGGAATCTGAATGCAGGAGGCCATACTTGTATAGCAAAAACTTCACCCGCTGAGCCGTCAGCCCAGCCCCACCATATTTTCAAGCTTTTGTTTAAGTTGTGTTATCTAATTTTTAACCCATGTTTTGCAAGTTTTAATGCTCTTATGAATTATGCTTTTAAAGACACATTTCTTAGTCATTGCTATTAGTGTTCAGAAATAATCCTAATTTTTTTATGTTGATTGTATACCCAATAGCTTTATCAAAAACATTGCTATCATTTGCTCATACTGGTTTTTTTTTTGTTTGTTTATCTTTTGTTTTGTTTATTTGGAGGGGTATTTCTATACACAGAATCAAAATGTATACTTTTGGACGTATGTACACGGAATACACATGTCCAAAGAGTATACCGTCTACTTTGCATGTTTATAACACGCAAACTTAGGACCACCAGCCTGTTGGTCAGTAGTTGGGGACTGATTTGTTGCAGGTTCAAGTCTGCTGAGTTGTAGAACTGTGCAGTAGATCCTCACATCAGGTTGAGAAAATTGCTACTGTGCCTAATACCACGAGAATTTGTTGCTGCTGTTGTCAATGAAAGAGTATTACATTTTATAAAATAATTTTTCATAATGATTTTCTAATGATAAGATTTTTTTTCCAGTTCTTTAAATGAGGTGAATTTAAATTGATTTTAAAACATGAAGCTGGCTTCACGTGTCTTGGGTAATTCTTGGCCATGATATGTTACCCTTTACGTGTAGTGTTAGGTTCGATAGAGAATGTTTTCCTCAGAAGTCTTACATCTGTGTTGATGATGGATATTGATTGGCCTATGATTTTTCTTTTAATGGCGTATTTTGGTGTCAGGGCTGAGCCTAAATGAATAAGCAGCAGTGCACACCTTTGCTCTGTTTCCTGAGAGAGTTGGCGCAGGGCCAGTATTCTTTCTCTTCTGGCCGCTCCCTCCTCCCTCCCCTTCTTTCTCTGACAGGGTCTATCTATGACGCCCCACAGGCTGGTTCAGACTCTTGATCTTCCTAACAGGCATGCAGCACTCTGCCTGTGTCATTTTTTGTTAAATGTTTGGTAGAGGTTTCTTGTGTGTGTCTTCTTTGGCGATTGTCAACTACAGATACTGTCTTAGCATTCTTCTGCTCCGTTTTTTTGAGTTAGTTTTTCCCTCTGTCTTTGAATTCCTTTGCTACCTGAGTAAGCTGGTCACCGAACATTTAAATGTAATAGAGGGGCTGGACTGGAGGGATGGCTCAGTGGTTCCGAGTGCTGGCTGCTCTTCCGCAGGACTTAGATTCAATCCCCAGAATCCAGGTTGCTCACAACCATATGTAATTCTGGTTCCGGGAGATACGACACCCTCTCCTGGTCTTGAAAGCCTGTTCTTTTGCAGTGAGTGTGTCTGTCTCTCTGGCACCTTTTACAAACATCTCCAGTGGCCATTTTGCAGTGCTTTGGTCATTCGTAGCTTTCCTTCTGTTGGTGTTCTCCTTTGAACAATCGTCATGCTTTCCTCCTTCTTTCCAGGAATTGTAAGATTTTTACTCTGTTCCGGAGTGGCAGACCTGGAGTCAATGTTACTCTGCCCAGCAAAAGTCACATCCTTTCCCCTTATCAGGCATCTCGGGTGCCATGGAGAGCTGAGAGCGTTTACTTTGATCCGATACATTCTACAGGGTTTGGGTGGATTTGTAGCTTACCTTGATTTAGTTTGCATTGGTTACATGTGTTTTTAGGGTGCAGCTCATCTTGGTGTGTAACAGGGCCTTGCCTTCAGTGGATTTGGGGTTCTCTGTTTGCATTCTAATCTTGTCCCTGGCTTCCCAGACCTGGCCATCAAACACGGAGGGTCCAGGAAGGACCATGACTGCCAATCTGCATCCTAAGATTCAATCCCACTAGACCAACTCACACGACTGCTAAAATTAACCTTGTTCTCCTGCTGCCAGAAGGTTCTTTCAGGGGGACCTGGGTCTGTGTTCTCTGCTTACTCAGGAAGGGCTTGCTCTCTCCCCGGTAGCCTTTCCCTCTGTCTTTACACCTCTTAAGTATGCTTTTACGTGTGGACCCTCTTAAGTATGCTTTTACGTGTGGACCCTCAGTGAATTCTGATCCACAAATTCTGCACCTGAGTCTGAAGTAAGACTACAATAACACTGTGAAGAACACATTTGTGAAGAATCACAAAGCGACATTTTTATCACAGAGCTTTAGTTCAGTTTTGCACTGGGGTATTTGCATGGGGGAAGCAATGTAGTTTAGTGGGAAAAGAGCAGAAAGATAAGAAGCAAAGGCTTAGTTTGCAATGAAGGTGGTTTCTTTGAAATTCGGCAGGGCAATGTTTTTATGTAACATAAGAGCAGTAAATTGTTCATTTGTGAAGAAGGGAGGGGGCGGGGCAGGGAGAGGAGTAGTTTCTTTCCTTACCCATGGCCTCAAGAGCAGGCAGCGAAGTCCACAAGAAAAACTAATTTTAAAAATAAAACAGATCAGATTTTGCTCACAGCATTATTGAAGTATTTGTAAACAGAATAAGAAAAAAGTAAATGAAATAGAATAAAATAGAATATGCCCTTTTTCTTCAAATTACAAAAAAAACCCAAAACAAATAAACAAACAAAAAAAACCTCAAATAACTCCAAAGGAGGTTAATGTAGTTAGAAAATAGATGACCCACAGGTGTCATCATTCTTAATATCTAAAGAGCTTATGAGTCTTCAAGAAAAGCAGAGGTGTGCAAATGTTCTAAGAGGTAATTTACAAATGGCTTATAAATATATAAAAACATTTATATTACAGACTATCAAAAATCTGAAACAGTTTGTGGTTGAGGTGGGAGAAAAACTCGTTAATATTCTGGTATTTTCTAATCATATATGCATCCATAATGTTCATGTTGTCCCAACAAACATTGTGAAATGTTTAGTACAGTCACCCGTCATCCTGCATAGTGACCCTGTGTGTGTGTGTGTGTGTGTGTGTGTGTGTGTGTGTGTGTGTGTGTTGTCAGGGGCTGAATGTATGGCCTCAGACAAGCTAGGTTAGCATGAAGCTACACTCCAGGCAAAATTTTAAATGGCCAACTTCATTCTCCACTGACTCATAGGCTTCTGCTGAGAAATCGCAGACAGACTAATGAAGGGTCTCCTGGATAGAACTTGTTTTTATTGCCACTTTAATTTTTGACTCTGGCTGTTGACAGTGAAGTTATGATGTGCCTGGGTGGAGACTCTCTAAATTGAAGGACTTTTGAACTTCATGGAGCTGAATGTCCACATCTCTCCCAAAGTTTGTGAATTTTTTTTGGTCTTTATTTCTTTCCATTTTCTCCCTCCTCTTTTTGAGAGTCTTTTAATGCGTCTGTTTCTTAGCTTAAGGGTAACACTGTCATCCTTTAACTTTTTTTCCTTTTATGGAAAATAGATTTTTTTTCTCACATAATATATCCTGATCATGCTTGCATTTGTTAAAACTGTGAGGACCTCAGTAAGTGAGGTTGTAGCTGCTGAGACATTTCTGACCACCCTTCCCACTCAGTAAACTGGCCGTGAACTGTCCCTGACTACAGGGCAGGGTACAGCTAAGGTCTCCCATCCACCTCTGTGTAGTCCTCTCTGACTTTGTGCTGCACCGTGTGTCTTCTCCTCCGCCTCATTCTAGAACTCCACTCAAGCTATTCAGTTGGCACATGATTATTTGTTTTTGTGAGATGGACTATTGGCACTTCCTATTCAATCATCTTGCTTTTATATGATAACTATAAGATGAATTTAAAAATTTGCCGCAGAATGAATGGTCTGAAATGGTAAATGTGAGATATTTGAGAATCTTTAACAATGCAGTCAACTTCAATAGCATATTTCTTCCCACTTTGACTTTTGTTTGTTTAAGTTGTTTGTTAAGTTAAGCTGAACTCAATAGACTGATGGTCTGGGTTTGAGCTCTGAAGTAACACATCCCCTGGAACTTGCTGGAGGCTGACCAAAGATATTCAGCATTTTCTTGTCTGCTTCTCTGGTGTCTTACTTTATTTTGTATTCTTCTATTTGGTGCATCCTTCTGAAAGTCTAGAGACATTGGCAAAACATCTGGAGTCTCACTGAGGCTGGCGTCCAC
>NC_046154.1:92852779-92866366 GCF_011064425.1 Rattus rattus
ATGTGGTGTCTGTATGTGTGTGTGTGTATATGTGTGTGTATGTATATGTGTATGTGTATGTGTGGTGTGTATGTGTATGTATGTGTGTGTGTGGTGTGTGTGAGTGTGTATGTGTGTATGTGTATGTGAGTGTGTATGTCTGTTTGTGTGTGTACACATGTGTGCCAGGATTCATTTCCCTTCACTTAGCAGGAGTGTCCTTTGAATGTTCTTTGTATTTATTCTTTAGTTTTTAGTTTTGGCAGTGCTGGTTTGAACTCAGGGCCTGGTGTACTCCAGGGAGCTCCATCTCATCAGTGTTCCTCATATCTTACTTTTGTGTTATCCTATTCTGTGTCCCCTGGCACATGCTCCACACTTTCCAAATTCTCAAAAAACATTTTCTTTTTTTCATCACGCTTTCTTCATTCTTCTTTAATGTCTCATGTAGTTGGTGGAAATGAGTTTAGGCCAAGAGGCGGGGAAGGGGAATAGCATTTTGTCTTGAGGAGTCTAAGTTCAAGCTTAGAATTTTACTCTCTCCTCCCCTTGTAGCATTTTAGAAGGAAGACTGCACATGGTGCTCGTAAGGACAATTAGATTGACCAAAACAAGTTACATTACTTCTGGAGTATTATTCAGTCTCATTCATAATTAATGGGTCAGATAACAGCAAGTTCAGCATTTCTAGTGTGCTCTGTGGTTTATATAGTATCGAGATAATAGGGTCTCACTGTCAGGTCTGTATGGCCTGAATTCACCCAGAGACCAGGCTGGTACTGAACTCACAGATCTGCTTGCCTTGCCTGCCCTGTGTTGGGATTAAAGGTGCAGTGCAGGCCACACCTAGCTCTCTCACCTGATTCTTTTTAGGGAGCCCCAGAAACGAGCTTTGCCTTCCACTCACTTTTCAGATGAGAAATTTTTGGTTTGTGGAAATTAACAGGGCAAGGTCTGTAGGGTAGTAAAGGAGAATTAACCTCAAGTCTTTAACACCAGAACCCAGGCTTAATTCTCTTAACATATTAATAGAGCTTCATACAGCTGAGTGTGATATTTAGGAACTGGGGAAACATTTGTCCAGGAGGCAGAGGATAATCCCAGGACAGCTGGGAAAAACTTCTTTTTTCCTTCCAAACACAAAATTCAATCCTTAAGCGTTTCACATGATCGCTGGGCAACTGAGTTATCTTTTCTTGTGTAACCCCTCTGCCATAGAGCTCAAAATCTGTCTCAAAGCAGAAGTGTAATTGGTTTTCAAGTGTTTTATTTTCCTGTTTTCTAGAGAAAAGGCTGTTTTCCATGTCTTAACTTTAAACATACCCCTTTGATTAAAAAATAACAAACAAAGTCTTTGTTAAGTTTCTCAAGATCTAGAGTTGCATTTGAAAGCCTGGGCAAAAACCTTTACGGCCATAGTAATTACTCTCTGAAGGTTGTGTGCTGGACCCATAATCAGAAACACGTACAAGGTACTCCATTCTACTTTCAGTGCACACGAACTGGGGAGGACTTTCAAGTTAAATAAATCTTTACATGTGTGACGAAAACAAGCCCAAGACACTGTGACTGTTGCCAGCAGGGAATCTGAGACCAGAGGGCAATGAGCATGGAACAATTAGAAAAATCTTAATATTTAAACCTGTACTTTCTTTTTGGTTTGTAGAGAGCTTGACTGTTGGAATTTCCCTTTGGTGCTACTAGCTTGCTTCCATTCCAAAGATTATACAGATACGCTTAAAAATCAATCTGCACCCCAGTTTCTGTAGAAAGAGCACTATGCCTCATCACAAAACATGTGTGTGTGTGTGTGTGTGTGTGTGTGTGTGTGTGTATGTGTACATGTGTGTTCCTCTCTGTGTGTATATGTATGGGTTTGTGTGGTTATGCATTATGTGTGTGTACAAAAGTGGTAATGTTATGTGTGTATGTGTGTACATGTGTATGTGTGTGTACGTGTGTATAGGTGCATGAGGTCATGTATATATGAGTGTGCATATGTGTGTGGTTATGTATGTGTGAGTATAGGTGTGCATATATGTGCATGCATGTGTGTATATGTGCATGTATGTTAGTGTATGTGTATGTTGTGTATGCATGTGTCTGTATATATTGTATGAATATGTATGTGTGTATGAGTGTATATATGTGCATGCATGTGTGTCTAAAGGGCCTGTATATATGTATGTGTGTGTATGAGTGGGCATGTGTGATTGTGTGGAATGCGTTGTGGGCTATGTGTGTGTATAGGTATATGTGTTTATATATATATATATATGTATATGTGTATGTATGTTTATGTGTATGTATGTAAAGCATGTGTGTGTGTGTGTGAGAGAGAGAGAGAGAGAGAGAGAGAGAGAGAGAGAGAAAGAGAGGTTTGTGTATGTGGATACAGATATATGTATGGATAAGCATGTGGAGATCAGAGGTTGATGTCTAGTGTTTTGCTTCAATTGTTCTTCTCCCATCTCTCTCCCCCCTCCTCCCACTCTCTCTCCCCTTCTCTTTCTTTTCCTTTTCTTTGAGATAGGGTCCTCACAACACAGTGTTCTTCAGTTTGACTACACCAGCTGCCATGAGCCTCAGAGATCTTTCCTATCCCCTGTTCCCCAGGTCTGAGATTACAGGGTTATGCCTGCCACTGCACCCAGCTTTTTATGTAAGTTAGGGACCTTGAATTATATATTCTCTTATGCATGGCTGTCTCCATGGCCTCTGGTTTATTACTTTAGAGGATCACAGAAAATAAATTAAACTATCTTTCATTCTTGGGCCAGTGAGTTGTACTGACATCGATATTCCAAGGAAACAGAGATGTGATACATTGACTCTCAAATGTCTTCCACATGAGTTGAATATAAACAGCAGAAAAACACATAAACATAAAGACACATGATATCAAGATCATTTATCGCTGCTCTTTTTTGAACCCTAGGAGAACTACATTACCACCCATTTATCAGACATGATTGGGGATTGAACTTTTCTACCACATAAATCCCAAGTTCTATCATCCTTCAAATGCCAATTTTAAATATTTGCAATCAGAAAGATATGGATACCTTTCTAAAGCACATGAATTGATGGTCTGTCTTACAAAAGAGAGGCTGAACGAATTTAGTCTTGTCCCAGGACGCTGATTTGTTGCTCAAATCTTTTGTCCTCTAGGTCTAAGTGCCTCTGTGTGTGGTAGGGATCAGAGGAGGCTGGAGAGAGAGAGGGGCTGTGCTTATAAAGATGGTTGATGCTGATTAGGCCATTTGAGTCAAACTCTCTGTATCTCCCCTCTGTCTCTCTGTCTCTCTGTCTCTGTCTCTGTCTGTCTCTCTCTCTCTCTCTCTCTCTCTCTCTGTGTGTGTGTGTGTGTGTGTGTGTGTGTGTGTGTGGGACAGAGTGGCTCCCTTTCACTCTCTGTGGCCCTTAGTAGCTCCAAAAGAATTGCTGAGCCCCTTACGGAAGTTGGTGTCGTCACATCTGTGCTGGCTGAGTCCAGGGTGGGCTGTTCCATTTGTTGTTCTGATTGTGGAGCAGATGCCCAGGACTCCTGTGTTACTCACTCTGGAGTAAGTTGGAAGCAATTCCACAAGGTGCTAAGGACAGAAGGATTTCACAGCTTTGGCATCTCTCAATCCATTTTCGTGGTAGACCGTGATTAACTCCATGAAGTTGACCCCAATCAACTATTTCCAGCCGCCCCTATTAGAGATCCAGGAGATAGTGTGAACCATGGGGCCTGGGATTTAAAAAAACAAAAGTACACCTTGGGTCTGAGGCTCTGTTTCTCTGTTTACAATTAGCCGTAGGTACAGTGACTTATTTTTCACCACCCATTAAACGTAAGTTACTAGGTACCTGTGGATTTCTGTCAGACATTTTCTGGGTCCTTGGGGACCCAGTGCTTGGAGTGTTCAAACTAGTTGGGATGATGGGATGATGAAAGGAGTGAGTAAACACATATGTGCTAAAAGGTGCAGGTGCAAGCGTGTGTTGATGGCAGGGAGGACAGAGGGTGAATGCTGTCGGCACGCCATGTGGGAAGAGGAGCCAAGATGTTTAAACAGGCAGCCTTCCACAGTTTTGCACTCAAAGGAAAGCAGAAATGCTAGGCAGCCTAGGGGTGAGTGGAGGAGGGCTTGTTTTAAAGAGCCGCTAGTGCTCTTTCTACAGAAACCGAGGGTGCAGGAGACAGAGGGAGAATTGAAGCAGCGTTGTTATGAGATGGAGAGAGGGAAGAAATTTTAGCTAAGTCGGAAGACCCAGACAGAGGAGGGGATGAGAGAATCAGACAGGAGTACAGACAGTTGTCGGAGAGCTTGGTGGGTTAAGATAGGCAGGTTATTCTGTTTTCAGCTTAAAAAAAGACAGAAGGTCTTCCTGAGACTTAGGGACAATGGACAGATGCTTGAAAAAGTGAAAAGGTTCAAGCCAGACATTTTAGAGATGAAGAGTGGAAGAAGTTTACAGACAGACCAGAACTGCCAACGCACGATTTGCCCCCCTTTGAGACTAGTGACTATGGCCTGTGGGTGTAGCTCAAGGGCCAGAGCTTGTTTAGCCTGTGCAGAGTCCAGGATGTACAGTACACATACTTGCAAGCCTAGCAGTCACTTACAGGTAGATGCAGGAGGTTCAGGTTCAAGGCCAGCCTGACTCAAAGAAGGTAAAAATTATTAAAATAGAAAAGAAAAGGATCATTACTGAAGACGGGATTTATTTTGGTTTTGTTTTGCTTTTTGTTGTAGAAAATGCCTCTCTTATTTTTCTATTCATTTTAAAATGATTATAACATTGTCCTCATCCCTTTGCTTACTTACGCTTAATTTTAAAATTATTGAACACCTTCATTCATTGCCTTACATTCTGCCCCCCTTTCTTCTTCACCTATGCGCCCTTACTGATAGTAATGTTGAAAAATTCATTTTGAGATTCCATTTATTTACTGAACTTTTTTTCCTGGCCATTCTCACTGATGAAGAATAGTTCTTAAACACTAAAAACTGCAAAAGAGATTTATTTTCAAACAACTGCTTTCCTTCCAGATAATAGCAAATTACATAAAACATTTCTAGGTCAACCAAGGCAACCTGGAAAAATTTTGATTTTGACCACGGCTGAGACAATTTGCTGTGAGATGGTCAAGAGGCACACAGAGGCTCCTGGAGCCAGTTGAGGGCTGTGTAATTGATTTCATATGTGCTCCGAATAATGCTGAAGATAAATGTCCCAGAGGTAGATTTTATTTTTAGCTGTTCTAATAAAACGTTTTCTTAAAATTCCAAAAACTTTTCCCCATAGATGCACATAATTAAAGGATTTGAATGAGACGATTTATGTTTGTAATGATTTTCTACTTCTCTTCCTAGTTATGAAAGCAAATATAGCCTTACTAAAAGAACTTTTAAAAGTGCACAGTATTTAAATAAAGAGCCCACAACCACTGGATATTCATATACATACATCTTTCTTGTTGATGGCATAGTTTGTAAGTTCACTTTATGTGTTACTTGAGCTTTCTACCACGCTTATAGTTTCAAAGTTTGACCAATAGTCTTTTAACATTATAAAGCACCTGCACCCCAGCTCTCCATGCTGTCTCTAGATTCCTAGAGATAAGGCTGTTGGGGGCTGCAGGCTTAGGGCAGTCAGGAGTTGGGAGGCAGGCCTGAGTTTCCTTGGCATCACCCTCCACTTGTACCCTTTTAAACAGCAGCTCCACACGAACTCATTTACTAAACTTCACATGAAATGATTTTTCCTCAGAAGAGAGAGTCACACACTGTGTGCAGGCAGGCTGGCTTGAACTTGCTGTGTGATCCCCCTGACTAAAACCTTGGGACTGTTCTCATGCATACAATTGAAGCCACCATTGATGCTATTTACCATGCTATGCTTTCTTTGCCTGCTTTTCATTTCGGTAGTCGCATAAAGTTATGAAAGCAGCTGCACACACAGAGCTGAATCCTGTAATGCTTTGATTTAGGGCCCATCCTTTCGCTCAGTTTTGCTTTTGGGTCTTTTGTGGACTAGTGTTAGTGCAGTATACACCCCTGTTGCTCGGCAGTCCTAGTGAGTCTTAGCTCCAGTTGAATATCATATTCACGAGGGTAACTGTCAATACTGTGTTCTCAGTGTCTGTGTGTGTATGGAGTGTGTGTGAGTGTGTGTCTGTGTATGTGTGGAGGTGTGTGAGAGTGTGTGAGGTGTTGAGTGAGAGAGATGTGAGAGTGTATGTGTGTGAGTGTGTGTTTTGTGTGTGTGTGTGTGTGTGTGTCTGTGTCTGTATGAGTGTCTGTGTGAGTGTGAGTGTGTATGTGTGTGTGAGTGTGTGTGTGTGTGTGTGGGTGTGTGTGTGTGTGTGTGTGTGAGGGTGTGTGTGATGTGTGTGAGTGTGTGTGTGAGTGTGTGAGTGTGTGAGTGTGTGTGTAGTGTATGTGTGTGTGTCTGTGTGTGTGAGTGTGTGTGAGTGTATGTGAATATGTGTGTGTGTGTGAGTGTATGTGTATGTATGTAAGTGTGTGAGTGTGTGTGTTTGTGAGTGTGTGTGAATGTAAGTGTGTATGTGTGTGTGAGTGTGTATGTATGTGTGTGTGGTATGTGTGTGAGTGTGTGAGTGTGTGTGAGTGTGTGAGTGTGTGAGAGTGTGTGAGTGTGTGAGTGTGTGTGAGAGTGTGTGTGTGTGTGTGTATGTGTGTAGGCCAGAGACTGACATCTGTATCTTCTCTATTGCTCTTGACCTTATATTTTAAGACAGGGTCTCTCATTAATCCTGAAAGTCATCATTTTGGCTTGACTACTTGGCCTACCAGTCTCTAGGATCCATTTGTCTCTGCTCCCTGCCCCCAACCCAGGGCTGTGTTTATAGACGTGTGCCGACATTCACATCTGGTTTTTATGTGAATGTAGAGGATCTGAACTCATGACTGCATGCTTTCACAGTAAATACTTTACTCCATGAACCTTCTCACCAGTCTCATTTTATTTATTTATTTTGGATATTGTATTGTGTGGTTTTATTTTTGTGTTTGAAAAATGTCCTCCTGCATATTATGCCCATTTGTGTGATAAATGCAGTTTTGACTTCCTGTATTTTCAAGTTATAATGAGCTTATCAGAACAGAACTATGTTATAACAAGGAACATTTTTGTGTGAGTCTCTCTGTGTGTAATTATTTATGTACTGGAGGATATGGAATTACTACATAGCTATGGAATTACTGGCCAAGAAATTGATACTATTAAATTATGCTAAGAAATGGATGGAAGGTTAGTTCTGCAGTGTAAATTCCTCACAGCAGTGTGGAAAGGGCAAAGGGCCTGGGTAGAGCACAGATGGTTTTCTTGCTTGGTTTCTGTTCAATGGTTGAAAAAGTATCAAATGGCAGCTGTCTCAACAGCCACTATCTGGTTAGGAGAGCCTAGATTCTAGCCATGTGCTTGGCTTCAGAGCTCTTTTTCTTATACAAATTCTATTTCCTCGAGTGTACGTCCTCATATCTGTTTCCCTGTGTCTACTTCCTGACTGTTTGGAGTAACCTCTGTTGGCGAGCTTGTCAGGTGCACCTCAGATACACAGATGTGCTTTTGTATGTGGAGAGAAATGGCCTTGGCTTATTTCTGGATACTATTATAGCTTATAGTTACGGTTCTGGCCGTCTAATTCCATGTGTCATGCTTCATGGAGTGTAATTTATCAGTTTCCTGTTTTATGACTCCTTCTTCAATCTTTAAACTTGAAAAAAAAACAAAAACAAAGAAACCTTCCTGTGTTCCTAAACATGAACCTATCTTGGTCAACAATTTTCCTGAAAACATTTGGTATTAATTCACTAGAATTAATTTAAAATTATTGTTTTAAGTATTACTTAAATAAACATTCAATTATTATATTAAATATTTTTATTTTGGCCAATATTATTTTAGTAATTAATTGAAATTAATTTTATTATTTTAAATAAGTTGTTTTATTTTGATCTTACAATAGCCATGTGCACATGAGCTGCCTTCCAGTCACTGGATTTTCAGTTCCATCTGGGTTCTTACTGATGAAGAAAAACAAAGAAATTTATATTGTGATCCTGCTGTCTTTATTAATTGTGGTTTTGTGTCACAATTATGCAGGTATATAAAAATGTAGTGTTGCCTAATTTATTTGAAGGATTTCTAGTAGGAGAAACAGTGCATGAAAATACATGCTTTGTTTCCGTCTCACCAATGTCCACCTTATTTCCCCTTTCTCCTTCCTTTTCCAGTCCCCTCCCAGTAGAACTTTTTAGGCTGTGTTGCATAGAAACATTGACTATGGTTATTTTAACATGTTTCTGTCTTTACAGAAAAAATATGTCCATTTCTTTTGCCTCTCGAGGTGATTTTTCAGGGCTTTCAGTAGATTCAAACTTGTTATGAACCTTGTTAAGGATCCAACCTTTGTTAAATTTTTAACTTTGCATAATAATTGTTTAAAAACCATAAATCTTTTTTTTAATAGAAAAACCCCAATTACTTCCAATTTTGAGATGTTGGATGCTGTTAAACATGGATTGTGTTTTTCAGATGTGAAAACCCATGTAAAATTATGATTCAATATATTATTTTATTTGACATACTTGACAGATTTAATTGCATAATATCTTATTCAAGTATTTATGCTTTAAAATAAGACTGATTTATTTTTCTCCTGGAGTGGTTTCTAGTGTGCTTTAGGATCAAGGCCAAATAAGCAGCTTAAATGAGTTATACATTCCCACTCTTCCGTCCTTGAAAAGTAAGATTGATATAAGTTTAGTCTGCAAACCTAGCTACCGAGGTCTGCATCTGTTTGCATGTGTGTGTGTGTGTGTGTGTGTGTGTGTGTGTGTGTGTGTGTGTGTGTCATAATAACTAAGTATTTGTGTGTTGTCAGGCAAAGTAGACAGTGTTTTCCATCTCCCTGCAAGCTCACTTAAATGCTCTTTCTTAGCCACCATAGCTGGGGCCACAGCCTTTCCTGAGTCAGCTGCAGGTTTGCTTTTAACTAAATGAATGGTACAAATTCCCAGCAGCCTGCTGTGGACCTTAAAGACAGAGACTGCCCTGTTCCCCTTGTGATCAGCTTTCATTATGTAAAGAACTCATGGTAGATTACCAAATGTGTAAGTGTAGTGGAAAGAGAAAGAAGAGAGAAAAGACGGGAGGCCTGCAACTAGTCCCCAGACCGTCCCACGCCTCACACTAAGTGCCAGATCCAATCAAAGCCACCTTGAACCTCCTCCGTTCCAGCTTGGCTGCTTCCATCAGCAGTCCTTGAAGTAAAATAGTCTATGGAGTTATCTGAATTTGCAAACCACAGAAACAATGAATGATTTTGTACTGGATTTCTTGTATTGGGTCTGTTCTGGTTTTTGGTATTATTATCTTTTCTTCCCACATCACCATCACTCTTAACATTAGTTCATTGAATCTTCAGATCTGGTTCACACAATTCTCCCGTATCATTTTTATCATTGAAAACGCCAGAATGTTGTATTTTGCTCTCACATAAAAGCTTTACTTATATATATTATTTTTGGCTGTTTTCTAAACCTTCCAGAAGGCAGATAGAATTGAAATTGAACTTATGGATTCTTTTTGTGAAGAATATTTGCAAGATTATCTTCATAACATAAACAATTGGCCTTGATTTTGTTGGGTTGCCTTTTTGAGACAGTCTAACATGGCTGCTGAGTCTATCCTGGAGCTTGCTATGCTGCACCCAATTTGCTTGAACACTTAAGAATCCTTCTGCCTTATCCTCTCAAATATTGGGATTGCAGGATAAGTCACCACATCGGGCTATAATTAATTTTGACATATTTTTGTAAATATTTTATTATTATCAAACATATTTCTCATTTTACTCATATTCTATTATTAATCCATAGGGCATTTTGTTAAGCTGAGATTTTAAAAGGCGGGGCTTTTTAAAAATTTGCATTTCTCTTTTTTTATCTGTTTACTTTATTTTACTTTCTAGTGTAAGCACACCGTCTGCATTCCACAGCCTACATGGAGATCAGAGGACAAGTTCAGGGGTTGTTTTCTTCTTTCCAATTTTTGTGGAACCCTGAAGATGAAACTCAGGGTTGTCAGGCTTGAGGTAAAAAGCCGTCCATCAAGGTGCCTGAGTGTATAGGACCTTACAGAACGCTCTGTATATGAATCCTGTAGTGTATTATTTTCTTTTCAGCTGTAGGCCATACTTTTTCTTTTTGAGATGCTTGGAACTTTTTTTAAATGCATTAGTGTGAGGGTTCTATCTTCATTGGAAAATACATTGATTCACCATCTGTCCATTATTCATCTATCTATGTATCTATTATGTATCTATCATCTATGTACCTATGTATCTATGTATCTATCTATGTATCATGTATCTACCCATCAATCATCTATCTATCATCTATCTATCTATCTATCTATCTATCTATCTATATCTATATCATACGGCCTACTATGTATGTATGTATATGTGTGTATGTATGTGTGTGTATTTTAGTGTATGTGTGTGTGTGACAGCATGAGTGTGTCACAGCATGAGTGTGTATGTCACAGGACACCTTGCAGGCAGCAACTCTCCATTTGCCCTATGGGTCCCAGGGACTGAACTCAGATTGCAGGCCCATGGCAGGGTTCTTGCGGATGTCATCTTGCTTGGTCACACTGAAAGGCTAGCCCAGGCTGCCTTTGTGACGAGCGAGCCTTTGACAAAGTGCCATGCACAGCTGGAGCTTTGATGACCGCTTCTCAGAACTGGGCAGTGAATCCTTTCTTGTGTTGCTCCATCCATCACAGCTGGGTTCTGAGAAGCTTGGGGAACCTATCATTCTCCTGGCCTTGCTCAATAGGTGGAGGAGGAGTTGGTTCTCATAGTGTCTGCTGCTTTGCATTGTTCCAAACACTCTGGGTTTTTCTGGGCCACAGCCTTCTTTCTCCTAATGGTGTTTATTTAACTTGCTTTTAAAGTCACTGGAGTAGTTTGCTTCCAGCTTTGATGAAGCGCGTGACTAGTAGTCCTCAGCAAGCATGTAGCTGCTCACACATGCAGGACAGAGCAGGCCCCATTTGCAGCCTGGGAGAAAGGGATCATGGGCGAGTAGCACTCGTGGATGTGTTCTAGTGAAACTTCTTGCACCTCTGTCCACCTTCTCCACTTTCTATAAAAGTCTTGGAGATTTGTAGATCTGCCTGCAGTTCCAGCCATAAACCTACATAGGTGAACAAACCTGAAATTAGCGCTCTGTTGACTGTCAACTCTGCAAGTGCAGAAGGTACCATCTCTGCTGATTTTACTGGGTAAATCTCACAGGTTCATCTATGCACTTTCAGTGTGTGTGTGTGTGTGTGTGTGTGTGTGTATGTGTGTGTGTGAGTGTATGTGTGGAGTGTGATTGTGTATATGTGTGTGTGAGAATGTCTATGTGCATGTGAGTATGTATGTGTGTGAGTATGTGTATATGTGTGTGTGAGTGTATGTGTGTGTTTGAGAATGTGTATGTATGTGTGTGTGTGAGAATGTGTATGTGTATGTGAGTATGTGTGTGTGTATGTGAGTATGTGTGTGTGTGTGTGAGAGAGTGTATGTGTGTGTTTGAGAATGTGTATGTGTGTGTGAGAATGTGTGTGAATGTGTATGGTTGTGTGTGTAGGTGTGTGTGTGAATGTGTGTGGGTGAATGTGTATGTGTGTGAATATGTGCATGTATGAATGTGTATATGTGAATGTGTATGTGTGTGTGAATGTGTGTGTGAGCGTGTGAGCAAGATAATGCTGTAGGTTGTGCTTAGAGGCCAGAAGACACCTCGCTGGCGTCAGTTCTTTCCTTCTACCACTGGGTCCCAGGAATTGAACTCAGGTAGTCAGGTTTGGCAGCAGACATCTTTACCTGCTGAGCCATCTTGCCATCCCTGGATACTTTTGTCCTTGCAAGAACTTAACCAGACTCATCTGGTGTTATCATCTTTTTAGAGCCCATGAGCAAAAAACAAAATTATATTTTTCTGTTTTTATGTCACCTGTTTCTTTAATCAACCTCAACAAAGTTCTCCTTAGGGCCGTTTGCTTAGAGAATGGAAAACAAATTTAGAAATGGATATGAGACCAGCAAACCTTGAAACTTTTTTATGAAAGGAGCTTACATAACCAAACAAAATGATAGGCATTAGATCTTTTTTAAAAATAAAAGAGGAAAACTTTATAACCATGTATTCCCCATCAATGAATTTAAAATAGCAGTCTGACCAGGTACTGTTGACACTGCTAGCTAGTGGCAAATGTTTATCTTAATAATTCTTAGAGTTGGTAATTGCACATTTGTTTGTATTTTTATCTTTAAATTTATTTTATTTTATTTTATTTTATTTTTTGGCATTTATTTATTTTTTCGGGCATGCTACCAAACTTACATTTTCGTTTGTGTTTTTTTAATAATTTATTATTCACTTTACATCCTGATCATAGCACCCTCCCTCCTGTCTTCCAGTCCCCCCCCAAAAGTGCCCTCTCCCCTTCTCAGAGAAGGGGGAACCCCCCTTGGGAACTACCCCACCCTGGGACATCTAGTCCCAGCAGGAGTAGGCACCTCCTCTTCCCCTGACGTCCAGGTAGGGGAAGGGGTTCCAATGGCAGGGAACAGAGACTAAGACAACCCCTGCTCCACTTCATGTTAGGGGAGCCACATGAAGACCAAGCTGCACATTTGCTAAAGATGTGTAGGGGCCTAGGTCCAGCCCCTTCATGCTCCCTGATTGGTGGCCCAGGCTCTGTGGGCTCCCATGGTCCCAGATTAGTTGATTCTGTAAGTCTTTCAGTGTTGTTGACCCCTTCAGTTAGCTCAGTTCTATCTCCCACTCTTCCACAAGGCTGGTGAGCTCCGCCTGATGTTTGGCCGTGGGTCTCTTCATGTGCTCCCATCTGCTGCTGGATGAAGTCTCTCAGAAGGCCGCTATGCTAAGTTCCTGTCTGCAAGCATAGCAGAGAATCCTTAGTACAGCCAGGAGTTGGCATGGGATGGGGCTCAGGTTGGGGCAGCCATGGGTTGGCTGTTCTCTTAGTCTCTGCTTCATCTTTCATCTAGCACATCTTGTAGACAAGACAAATTTTGCGTGGAAGGGTTTTTGGGTGGATTGATGTCCCCCTCCCTTCTTTGGAAGTCCTACCTGGCTACAGGCGGTGGCCACTTCAATCCCTATATCCCCCTCTGGTACGAGTCTCAGCTAGGGTTTCTCCCATAGACTCCTCCTATCCTCCCCAATCCAGGCCATCAGCTGGTCACAGAGACGCCCCCACCAATATCCATTCTTGCTTCCAGTCCTCTTCCACACCCTCTCCCAATACCTGATTGTCATCCCCAGTCCCCTCCTCACCCCCAATCTTACCCAGTTCCATCTCTCTTTCCCCTTCTGAGTGAGATTTGAACAACCTCCCTTGGGACCTCCTTATTACCCAGTTTCTTTGTGGATTGTAGCCTGGTTATCCTGCACTTTATGGCTAATGTCCACTTATAAGTGAGTATATACCTTGTGTCTTTCTGGCTCTGGTTACCCCACTTAGGATGATATTTTCAAGTTCCATCTATTTGCCTGAAAAATTCAT
>NC_046154.1:92866376-92878854 GCF_011064425.1 Rattus rattus
TGTTGGAGCAACAGAAACCCTGAAGCAAGGAACAGAAACAAAGGCAGAAGTACTGCGACATGGACCATCTGATTGGTGCATCTTTCTAAGAAAGCAGGCAGAGACAGTGGCAACATGGCAGGATGGCAGTGGAAGGAATATTTGAGAGCATACATGTTTGAAGAAAGACTGGAGAGAATCAGAAGGAAAGAAAAGGTTTGACAGTGATAATGAGGCTATAAGTAAAAGCAAATACTTTTTGGGTTTTTGTTTTGTTTTTGTTTTTTGTACCACTTTAAAAAGACTTGAGAAAAGAATGAAATAACTATCATTTTAAATCTTATTGTCAAAGTTTTAAATAGAAAAGCCTAAAAGATCTGACCCCTGTGTTTCCTGAAATCATGCATTTTAAAAACATAACAAGAATACTACCTGAGAAAATTTCTTTTGGAACTCTTTAAATAACAAGTAGTGAAAGGAACTGTGTATTGGACATATCAGTGTTTAAATGAGGTGGGTTATTTTGTTTGACTTACAAAATGGTTCTTAAGTGTAACCATAGTGCTTTAAACAATATCATCCTTTATGAAAAAAATTTTATAAGGTAACTAAACAGAGTTCTTTTAGACCTAGAACATCATAGAATTTCTTTTAAAAATCATTCATTTCTCTCAACCTTTCTTCCTTTAACCACTGAAGAATATTCCTGAGTTTTAGCATGAGCTGTCACCTCTTCAAGTATGTGACCTACTTTCCTAAATTGTGTTTGATTTACAGAGTTCAAAATGGACCTATCCAATGTCTATTGATGTTTTTCTCCATTCGGTCACTTGCACACCTTTATTGAAAACCTGTTCCAAGGATAGGATTATGGGCTGACAAAAATATTAAATTGGCATTCTGCCGTCTGCTTCATTGTTTTCTAAACTTTGCCATGGATTCATTAAATAGCTTAAGCCTGTTTCTTCTCCTTAGATCAAAGTACACTATCCTGTAAATTTTTTTGTGTGTGGTGGAATTGTGTTTATAACAATGAAAATAAGTCTGGAAGTACTTTTCTAGCTAAGTGGACATTATATGTATTTATGCTCCTCAGATGAAATGAGGAGAATCTTTCTAGAATAGCTGCTTGTGCTGGTGAGGAAATGCCAGGAGAAAATGTCACTGTTTGGAGCCTTTTTTTCCTGGAGGGATTTTCCCGATACCCAAGGTTAGAGATTGTTCTGTTTGTCTTCAGCCTTGTAATGTACCTGGTTACCATCCTGGGTAACAGTACCCTTATCTTAATCACTGTCCTGGACTCACACCTTCAAACCCCTATGTACTTGTTTCTTGGAAACCTCTCTTTCATGGACATCTGCTACACATCTGCTTCTATTCCTACTTTACTTGTGAACTTGCTGTCATCTAAGAAAACCATTATCTTCTCTGGGTGTGCCGTGCAGATGTACCTGTCCCTTTCCATGGGATCGACAGAGTGTATACTTCTGGCTGTGATGGCCTATGATCGTTATGTGGCCATTTGTAACCCTCTGAGATACCCCATCATCATGAGCAGGCACGTCTGTGTGCAGATGGCCGCCATCTCCTGGGTGACAGGCTGTCTGACTGCTCTGCTGGAAACTAGTTGTGCCCTGCAGATCCCCCTCTGTGGGAACGTCATCGACCATTTCACATGTGAAATCCTTGCAGTGCTAAAACTAGCTTGTGTGAGTTCCCTGCTCATGGACATGGTTATGCTGGTGGTCAGTATTCTCCTGCTGCCCATCCCAATGCTTTTGATTTGTATCTCTTATGGCTTCATCCTTTCTACAATTCTGAGGATCGGCTCAACAGAGGGAAGAAACAAAGCTTTTTCAACCTGTGGTGCACACTTGACTGTGGTCATCTTATATTATGGGGCTGCTCTCTCCATGTACCTGAAGCCTTCTTCATCAAACTCACAAGAAATAGACAAAATTATCTCGTTGCTTTATGGAGTGCTTACCCCTATGTTGAACCCAATAATTTACAGCTTAAGGAACAAAGAAGTAAAAGATGCTGTGAAAAAACTGCTGGGCAAAGTGCCCTTGGTACCAGGCATGTGACTGTCACTGATTGGGTACCTGGGACTTTCCCAAGGACGTGCCTGCCACTGGCAGAACTCAGCAGAGAAATTCTAGATATGATTTAGCCCTTTAGGATTCTGACCTGAATGTGAGTTCTGCAGTTCCTCAGCCATGAGGTATTTGTACACAGACTAATTTATTATGGATGTGGTAGGTCCCAAAGTTCACTTACTAATATTCCTTGTCTTGGTGTGTCATAGTTTGGAGGATATCAATTTAGTCACTAGAAATTTGCTCCAAATCCAAAATAAACTTGGATTAAATGTAGTCAGTGAATCTTAGGGCCAGAAGAATACCTTTTGTGCTTCAATACTTTATAGAATTGGGTAGGATCCTAAAGATATAAACCAAATAACTAAAGAATAATAAATATATTGTCATTGATCATGGAAATACAAAAATGAAATCAAAGAAGAATCAAAATACTTGGCCAACACTGTATTGTGGCAAACTTTGATGGCAATGTCCCTCTGACTTCTTGGTCAGAGCTTATTCTACTCATGGTTGTGGCTTCTTAAGCGTTGACTAAAAAAATCCCTGTCTTTTCAAGTAAGGATCTAATATGACTCGCTTGACGCTTGCCTGTCAGCTTTGCTTTTTCTAAGCAAACCTATTACTGAGAAACTATTCTTTCTATGTGCTAAGTCTTTTTTGTTTGTTCATGTATTTTTTTCTTTATTGGATGACTGACTTCACAATGGCTGACAAGGAAACACTGTTCTAGAAATAACAATATTTTTCTTTAGACACCTTAGTCATTCCAGACCCTGGTATTTTCAATGGCATATTGCAGTAAAAATATAGAGTAGGCTTTCATTAGGCTGCTGTTAATTTTATCTTGGGAATAAAACTGAAAATTCTCTGGAGTTTGTTACAAATGTGTTAAATGTAAACAGTACTAGAGACAGAAATGGATGAAACCTTAACTGACAGCGTGACCCTAAAGAACCTGGAGACACAGGAGCAGCCCTATGCAATGCATTTGCTCTGCGACAAGGCCGTCAAGATATGCACATGGAACTAAGTCTTCAGACTGAGATATGACCAGAAGAGGGACAAATAGGTAAGAGATTCTCCAAGTGTCAGACGAGGGACCCATGAGAGAAATGGGGCAGGTGGCCCTTTAGCAGAACTCCACCATGACAATAAAGATTCTAGCCACATGCTTAATAAAGTTGCAGTTATTGAAAATATTTGATCTCAATCAGGGGCTTCCACCATGCCTTTGATCATTCAATTCCTGGATAAAACACACACGACTTTTTTTAAAAATTAGATATATTTCTTTACTTACATTTCAAATGTTATTCCCTTTCCCAGTTTCCTGTTCATAAGCCCCAATCCCCTCCACCTCCCCCATACACGTATTCCCCCAGTGCATCACCTTTACCACCCCCACCCCCCCAGACTATGCGTCCAACCTTGGCAGGACCAAGGGCTTCCCCTTCCACTGGTGCCCCAACAAGGCTATTCTCTGCTACATATGCAGTTGGAGCCCTGGGTCAGTCCATGTGTAGTCTATCAGTAGTGGTTTAGTCCCTGGAAGCTCTGGTTGGTTGGCATTGTTGTTCTTATGGGGTTGCAAGGCCCTTCAGCTCTTTCAATTCTTCCTCTAATTCCCCCAAGGGGGTCCTGTTCTCAGTTTGGTGGTTTGCTGCTAGCATTGACCTCTGTATTGGACATGCTCTGGATGTGTCTCTCACGAGAGATCTATATCCAGTCCCTTTCAGCATGCATTTTTTGGCTTCATCATTCTTATCTAGTTTTGGTGGCTGTATATATATGGGCCACATGTGGGTCAGGCTCTGAATGGCCATGCCTTGAGTTGCTGCTCTAAACTTTTCTCCCATATCCCCTCCTGTGGATAATTTTTCCCCTTTTAAGAAGGAGTGGGAGCATCCACATTTTGGTCATCCCTCTTCTTGAGCATCCTGTGGTCTGTGGATGGCATCTTGGGTAATTTGAGTTTTTTGGCTAATATCTACTTATCAATGAGTGCATACCAAGTGTGTTTTTCTGTGACTGGGTAATCTCACTCAGGATGATATTTTCCAGTTCCATCCATTTGTCTATGAATTTCATGAAGTCATTGTTTTTGATGGCTGAGTAGAACTCCATTGTTTAGATTTACCACAATTTTTGAATCCATTCCTCTGTTGAAGGGCATCTGGGTTCTTTCCAGCTTCTGGCTATTATAAATTAGGCTGCTATGAACATAGTGGAGCATGTGTCTTTGTTGTATGTTGGAGCAACTTTTGGGTATATGCCCAGGAGAGATATAGCTGGGTCCTCAGGTGGTGAAATGTCCAATTTTTCTGAGAAAACTTGAGACTGATTTCTCAATCCCACCAGTCTGCAATCCTACCAAGTATTCCTCTTTCTCCACATCCTCACCAGCATCTGCTGTCACCTGAGTTTTTTATCTTAGCCATTCTGACTGGTGTGAGGTGGAATCTCAGGGTTGTTTTGATTTGCATTTCCCTGATGACTAAGGATGTTGAACATTTCTTTAGGTGCTTTTTGGCTATTCGATATTCCTCAGCTGAGAATGTTTTGTTTAGCTCTGTACCCCATTTTTCAATAGGGTTATTTGGCTCTCTGGAGTCTAACTTCTTGAGTTCTTTGTATATTTTGGATATTAGACCTCTATCAGCTGTAGGATTGTTAAGGATCTTTCCCCAATCTGTTGGTTGCCATTTTGTCCTAATGACAGTGTCTTTTGCCTTTCAGAAGCTTGGCAGTTTCATGAGGTCCCATTTGTCGATTCTTGATTTTAGAGCATAAACCATTGGTGTTTTGTTCAGGAAATTTTCCCCAGTGCCCATGTATTCGAGACTCTTCCCCACCTTTTCTTCTATTAGTTTGAGTGTATCTGGTTTGATGTGGAAGTCCTTGATCCACTTGGACTTAAGCTTTGTATGGGGTGATAAGAATGGATCAATTTGCATTCTTCTACATGCTGACCCCCAGTTGAACCAGCACCATTTATTGAAAATGCTATCTTTTTTTTCCATTGGATGGTTTTAGCTCCTTTGTCAAAGATCAAGTGACCATAGATGTGTGGGTTCATTTCTGGATCTTCAATTCTGTTCCACTGATCTACCTGCCTGTCTCTGTACCAATACTTTTTATGACTATTGCTTTGTAATACTGCTTGAGTTCAGGGATAGTGATTCCCCCAGAAGTCCTTTTATTGTTGAGGATAGTTTTCAATATCCTGGGTTTTCTGTTACTCCAAATGAATTTGAAAATTGCTCTTTATATCTCTATAAAGAATTGAGTAGGAATTTTGATAGGTATTGCATTGAATCTGTAGATTGCTTTTGGCAAAATGGCAAATTAATCCTGCCAATCCATGAGCATGGGAGGTCTTTCTGTCTTCTGAGATCTTCTTCAATTTCTTTCTTCACAGACTGGAAGTTCTTGTCATATAGAAGTTTCACTTGCTTGGTTAAAGTCACACCAAGATATTTTATATTATTTTGGTCTATTGTGAAGGGTGTCATTTCCCTAATTTCTTTCTCAGCCTGTTTATCCTCTTAGTAGAGGATGGCTACTGATTTGTTTGAGTTAATGTTATACCCCGACACTTTGCTGAAGTTGTTTATGAGGTTAAGTAGTTCTCTGGTGGAATTGTCAGGGTCACTTAAATATACTATCATATGACCTGCAAATAGTGATATTTTTTATTTCTCCCCTTCCAATTTGTATTCCTTTGACCTCCTTTTGTTGTCTGATTTCTCTGGCTAGGACTTTGAGAACTATATTGAATAAGTAAGGAGAGAGTGGGAAGCCTTGTATAGTCCTTGATTTTAGTGAGATTGCTTCAAGTTTCTCTCCATTTACTTTGATGTTAGTTACTGGTTTGCTGTATATTGCTTTTACTATGTTTCAATATGGGCCTTCATTCCCGATCGTTCCAGGACTTTTACCATGAAGGGGTGTTGAATTTTGTCAAATGCTTTGTCAGCATCTAATGAAATGATCATGTGGTTCTGATCTTTGAGTTTGTTTGCATAGTGGATTCTGTTGGTGAATTTCCATATATTAAAGCATCCTTGCATCCCTGGGATGAAGCCTACTTGATCATGATGGATGATTGTTTTGATGTGTTCTTGGATTTGGTTTGCAAGAATTTTATTGAGTATTTTTGTATCAATATTCATAAGAGAAATTGGTCTGAAGTTCTCTTTCTTTGTTGGGTCTTTGTGTGGTTTCAGAATAAGAGTAATTGTGGCTTCATAGAAGGAATTTGTTAGTGCTCCGTCTGTTTCTATGTGGCAGAGTTGTGCAGAAGTGGCAGTCTGTCCTGCAGTCTCAGGATGTCTGCACTCCTGGGTGTTCAGCTCTCGCCCCATGGGATTTGGGTCTCCTTTTTAAAAAATTATTAACCATTCCTTTCATTTACATCTCAAATGATATCCCACTTTCTGGTTACCCTCACCCCTCCACTAACCCTCCATCCCACATCTGCCCCTCCCCTTTGCCTGTATGAGAGTGCTCCCCCAGCCACCCATACTCTCTCACCCCACCGCTACAACATCCCCCTACTCTGGGGTATCAGACCTTCCTGAGACCAAGGGCCTCTTCTCCCATTGCTTTCAGGCAAGGCTATCCTTTGCTACATATGTATCTGGAGCCATGGATTTCTCCAGGTACCCTTATTGGTTGGTGGTCTAGACTTTGGTCGGGCCACCTTATGTTGTTCTTACAATGGGGTTGCAATTCCCTTCTGCTCCTCCAGTCCTTCAGCCACTGCCCCATCAGGTTCCCTGAGCTCAGTCTGATGGTTGGCTCTAAGCATCCACATTCACTTTGGTCAGTTGCTGACCTGACCTCCTAAGAAACCACCACACCAGGTTCCTATCAGCAAGTGCCTCTTGACCACGGCAACAGTGTTGGGTTTGGTGTCTACAGACATAATGGATCCTCAGGTGAAGCCATCCCTGGTTGGCCCTTCCTTCAGGCTCTGTTCAATTTTTTGTCCCTGTTCTTTCTTTGGACAGGAACATTTCTAGGTTAAAAACTTTGAGATGGGTGAGTGGTCCCATCCCTCAACCAGAGGCCATGCCTATCTACTGGAAGTGGTCTCCACAGGTTCTTTCTCTCCCTTCTCTGCACATTGTGGTTAAAGTCATCCCTGTTGGATCCCAAGAGCCTCACATTTCTCTGGTGTCTTGGACCCAGCAGTGGCTACCCCAGTTCCTCATCCCCCTGCTACCTAATTTTGTTAGATTTCCTGACCCTCTGTACCTCTCTCACATCTCCTCCAGTTTCTGATACTGCTACCCTTATTTCCTTCCCCTCATTTCCCCTTCCCTTGTCCCTTTCCTTCCACCTCCCACAATTGTCTTGTTTCCCCCTCAATGCAGTACTAAAGCATCCTTCCTTCTTTCTATACTCCATATGGTCTGCAGGTTGTATCATAGGCATTGTGAGCTTTTGGGCTAATATCCACGTATCAGTGAGTGTGTACCATGTATGTTCTTTTGTGTCTGGGTTACCTCACTCAGGATGATATTTTCTAGTTCCACCCATTTGCCTATGAGTTTCATGAAGTCATTGTTTTTAATAGTGGAGTAGTACTCTATTTTCTGTATCCATTCCTCTGTTGAAGGGCATCTGGGTTCTTTCCAGCTTCTGGCTTATTATAAATAAGGCTGCTATGAACATATTGGAGCATGTGTCCTTGTTATATGATGGTGCATCTTTTGGGTATATGCCCATGAGTGGTATAGCTGAGTATTCAGGTAGAACTATATCCCCTTTTCTCAGGAACCTCTAGACTGACTTCCAAAGTGGTTTTACTAGCTTGCAGTTGCACCAGCAATGGAGGACTGTTCCTCTTTCTCCATATACTTGCCAACATCTGCTGTCACCTGAGCATTTTGACTGGTGTGAGGTGGAATCTCAAGGTCATTTTGATTTGTATTTCCCAGATGTTGAACATTTCTTAAAGCCATTCAAGATTCCTCAGTTGAGATTTCTCTATTTAGCTCTGTACTCCACTTTTTAATAAGGTTATTTGACTCTCTGGAGTCTAACTTCTTGAGTTCTTTGTATGTAGTGGATATTAGTCCTGTATCTTATGTAGGATTGGTAAATATCTTTTCCCAATATGATGGTTGCCTTTTTGTCCTATTGACAAAAAGCTTTTCAATTTTTTGAGGTCCCACTTGTCAATTGTTCTCTTAAAGCATAAACCATTAGTGTTCTGTTCAGGAAGTTTTCCCCTGTGCCCAAGTATTCAAAGCTCTTCCCCACTTTCTCTTCTATTAGATTCAGCATATCTGGTTTTGTGTGGAGGTTCTTGATCAACTTGGACTTAAGCTTTGTGCAAGGAAATAGGAATGGATCAATTTGCATTCTTCTAAAAGCAGACTGCCAGTTGAACCTGCACCATTTGTTGAAAATTCTGTCTTTTCTCCACTGGATGGTTTTAGCTCCTTTGTCAAAGATCAAGTGACCATAGGTGTGTGGGTTCATTTTTGGGTCTTCAAGTCTATTCCATTGATCTACTTGCCTGTTTCTGTACCAATACCATGCAGTACTTTTTTTTTTATCATGATTGCTGTATAGTATAGCTTGAGGTCAGGGGTGGTGATTCCCCCAGAAGTTTTTTATTGTTGAGAGTAGTTTTTGCTATCCTAGGTTTTTTGTTATTCCAAATGAATTCGAGAATTGCTCTTTCTAACTCTATGAAGAATTGAGTTGAAATTTTGATAGGAATTGCATTGAATCTGTAGATTGGTTTTGGTAAGATGACTATTTTTACTATATTAATCCTGACAATCCATGAGCATGGGTGGTCTTTCTATCGTCTGAGATGTTCTTTGATTTCTTTCTTCAGGGATTTGAAGTTCTTGTTATACAGATCTTTCAATTGCTTGGTTAGAGTCACACCAAGATATTTTATATTATTTGTGACTATTGTAAAGTGTATTATTTCTCTAATTTCTTTCTTAGCCTGTTTATCCTTTGAGTAGAAGAAGATTACTGATTTTTTTAAAGTTAATTTTATATCCAGCCACTTTGCTGAAGTTGTTTATCAGCTGTAGGAGCTCTCTGGTAGAATTTTTGGGGTCTCTTATGTATACTATCATATCATCTGCAAATAGTGATAGTGTGACTTCCTCCTTTCCAATTTATATCTCTTTGATCTCTATTTGTTGTCTAATTGCTCTGGCTAGAACTTCAAGTACTATATTGAATACATAGGGAGAGAGTGGGCAACCTGTCTAGTCCCTGATTTTAGTGTGATTGCTTCAAATTTCTCTCCATTTAGTTTAATGTTGGCTATTGGTTTGCTGCATATTGCTTTTATTATATTTAGGCATGCACTTTGAATTCCTGAGCTCTCTAATACTTTAACATGAATAGGTGTTGTAGTTTGTCAAGCACCTTGAATTCCTGAGCTCTCTAATACTTTTAGCATGAATAGATGTTGTATTTTGTCAAATATTTTATCAGCATCTAATGAGATAATCATGGGTTTTTTTCTTTGATTTTGTTTATATACTGAATTACACTGATGTATTTCCATATATTGAACCATTCCTGTATCCCTAAGATGAAGCCTACTTGATCATGACAGATGATTGTTTTGATGTGCTCTTGCATTCGGTTTGTGAGATTTATATTGGGTATTTTTGCATCGATATTCATAAGAGAAATAGGTCTCTAGTTGTCTTGCTTTCTTGGGTCTTTTCACAGTTAGGTATCATTGTAACTGTGGCTTCATAGAAAGAATTAGGCTGTGTTCGTTCTGTTTCTATTTTATGGAATAGTTTGGGGAGTATTGGTATTAGATCCTCTTTGAATGACTGATAGAATTCTGCACTAAAACCATCTGTCCCTGGGCTTTTTTGGTTGGGAGACTTCTGATGACTGCTTCTATTTCCTTGGGAATTATGTTGCTGTTTAGATGGTTTATCTGATACTGATTTAGCTTTGGAACCTGATATCTGTCTAGAAAATCATCCATTTCATCCAGGTTTTCAAGTTTTGTTGAGTATAGAATTTTGTAGTAGGATTTGATGATTTTTTAAAATTTCCTCAGTTTTTGTTGTTATGTCCTCCTTTTCATTTTTGATTTTGTTAATTTGAATACTGTCTCTGTGCCCTCTGGTTAGTCTGGCTAAGGATTTGTCTATCTTGTTGATTTTCTCAAAGAACCAGCTTCTGGTTTTGTTGATTCTTTGTATAGTTCTTTTTGTTTCTACTTGCTTGATTTCAGTCCTGAATTTGATTATTTCCTGCTGTCTCTTGGGTATGTTTGCTTTATTTTGTTATAGAGCTTTCAGATGAACTGTTAACTAGCTAGTTTATGATCTCTCCAATTTCTTTATGGAGGCACTCAGAGCCAAGAGTTTTCCTCTTAGCACTACTTTCATTGTGCCTCATAGTTTGGATATGTTGTGCCTTTATTTTCATTGCTTCATTGAATTCTAAAAAGTCTTTAATTTCTTTCATTATTTCTTCCCTAACCAAGTTATTATTGAGTAGATAGTTGTTCAGCTTCCATATGTATGTGGACTTTCTGTTGTTTTTGCTGCTATTGATAAGCAGCCTTAGTCCATGGTCTGATAGAATACATGGGATTAATTCAATACTCTTGTATCTGTTGATGTTTGTTTTATGTCCAAGTATAAGGTCAATTTTGGAGAATGTACCATGAAGTGCTGAGAAGGTATATTATTTTGTTTTAGGGCAAAATGTTCTGTAGACATCAGTTAAATCCATTTGGTCATAACTTCTGTTAGTTTCACTGTGTCTCTGTTTAGTTTCTGTTTCCATGATCTGTCTGTTGCTGAGAGTGGGGTGTTGAAATCTCCACTATTATTGTGTGTGGTGCAATGTATACCTTGAGCTTTAGTAGTGTCCCTTTTACAAATATGAGTGCTCTTGCATGTGGGGGCATAGATGTTCAGAACTGAGAGTTCATCTTGGTGGAATTTTCCTTTGATGAGTACGTAGTGTCCTTCGCCATCTTTTTTGATAACTTTTGGTTAAAAGTCTATTTTGTTAGATATTAGAATGTTCAGCTTGTTTCTTGGGACCATTTGCTTCGAAAAATTTTCCCCATTTTTTTTTTTATTTTGAGGTAATGTCTGTTTTTGTCACTGAGATGTGTTTCCTGTATGCAGCAAAATGCTGGATCCTGTTTATGTACCCAGTTTTTTTTTTTTATGTATCAAGTTTGTTAGCCTATGTCTTTTTATTTGATAATTGAGTCCATTTATGTTGAGAGATACTAAAGATCAATGATTGTTGGTTTCTGTTATTTTTGTCATTAGAGGTAGAATTATGTTTGTGTGTTTCTCTCTTTTTTTTTGTGAAAAGATTAATTTCTTACTTTTTCTTGGGTATAGTTTCCCTTATTGTGTTGGATATTTCCTTCTATTATCCTATGTAGCGTTGGATTAGTGGAAAGATATTGTTTAAATTTGATTTTGTCTTGGAATATCTTGGTTTTCTATCTATGTTAATTGAAAGTGTTGCTGGGTCTAGTAGCCTGAGCTGGCATTTTTGTTCTCTTAGGGTCTGTATGACAAATTCCCAGGATCCTCTAGCTTTTATAATCTCCAAATCTGAAATCTGGTGTACCTTCCTATCTTTATCTGTGCTCAGAGCTAAGGCTGTCCCACAGCCCTTTGGACCCAAAACCTGCTCAGAGAGAGTTGTTCTCCCAGGAGCATTCTCACTCCTAAGTCCACAGGTGAGACCCCATTTTCACTCCAAGGAGGGATGGGCCAGGAGCATACAAGCACAGGAACCACAGAGCAGTCTGGGACAGGACCCTTCCAGACCTAAAAACTGCCTGCAAAGAGCTGGTCTCCCAGGAATGATCTCACTTCTAAGATCACAGGCCCACTGGCCTGCAGGAGGGACAAGCTCCAGTCAGAGACAGCAAGACCGACTAACATCAGAGATAACAAGATGGTGAGAGGCAAGGACGAGAACCTAACCAACAGAAACCAAGACTACTTGGAATCATCAGAATCCAGTTCTTCCACCACAGCAAGTTCTGGATACCCCAGAAAAGCAAGATTTGGATTTAAAAATCACATCTTATGATGATGATAGAGAACTTTAAGAAGGACATAAATATTTCTCTTAAAGAAATACAGGAGAACACAGGTAAATAAATAGAAGTCCTTAAAGAGGAAACACAAAAATTCCTTAAAGAGTTACAGGAGAGACACCGCCGGAACCTGAAGGAAACAGACCGGATAAACAGTTCTCTGCACCCAAATCCCGTGGGAGGGAGAGCTAAACCTTCAGAGAGGCAGACACGCCTGCGAAACCAGAAGAGACTGCTCTCTGCACACATTACTGATTCCAGAGGAAAGCACCAGAATCCATCTGAAACCCTGGTGCACTGAGGCTCC
>NC_046154.1:93534928-93542327 GCF_011064425.1 Rattus rattus
TAGCCATGAATATCCTAGGTAAGAGCACCAGTGGAAGGGGAAGCCCTGGGTCCTGTTAAGCACCGAGAACCCCAGTGAACTAGATTGTTGGGGGGAGGCGGCAATGGGGGAGGATGGGGAGGGCCACCCATAAGGAAGGGAGGGGATGGTTAGGGATTGGCCCATAAACCGGAAAGGGAATAACAATTTAAAATGTAAATAAGAAATTACCCAAGTTAATAAAAAAAGTATCTGTACACTTGTGCATGCATGCATTTACACATGTACACAGTTTCTGTGTTACACTGAAACAAAAATAATAAATAAGTCCTAAAATATAAACAAAAATATGATGTATTACTATGTACTTTTCCCATTGAAAAATTTAATCCCTTTATATTTAGAATAAACAAGTTGTAAGTAAAGTCCTACAGTTACCAATTGCTAATTGTTTTCTAGCTGCCTGGAGATCTAAATTTCTTTCTCTTCTGCTATAACTGTGATTTGCTGATTTGTTTGGGGTTTGGGAGTGCTTGTTGGATGTTTGGTTGGTTGGTTGGTTGGTTGGTTGGTTGGTTGGCTGGTTGGTTGGTTGGGTTTTGGTGGCATGCCTGTATCTCTTCCTTTAGCCTGTGCATATCTACTATAGTTTCCTTAGCTATTACTAGCATTAAAGTGTGTGCTTAATAGTCTATTTTAAAATATAACATTAACATATGAAATTCTAAATTTTACCTCCAACCACTTACTATTTAATGATTTTTTTCTTATCTACCCTCTTGGTGGTTAAATGAGAAATGCCTTCTGTTGCCTCCCATGTTTAAACACTTAGTCCCCAATTGGTGGCCTTGTCTAGAAATTTTAGGAGTTGTGGCCTTGCTAGGAAAGTATGTCAGAGTTACAGAGCAGGCTTTGAGAGCTTAAACCTTTGTTCTGCTTTAAGTTTTCTCTCTCCGATTCATGTTTGGGGTTGAGATGTGGTCTCTGTTTATCTGCTCCTATTTCTGTGCCTGCTGCTAACTGCCAAGCCTCCAGGTATGAGGGACTTTTATCATTTTGGAATCATAAGTCAAAATAAACTCTTCCACACGTAAATTTTGGCCACAGCATTTTACATAGCAAGAGAAAATAACTAAAATGATCAAAAGCATTTCTTGTTTTGCTTTATTGTTATTGTCATTTTCATGTTAAATTTCACGGGTTTTTGTTTTTGTCTTGATTTGTTTTTTGTTGTTTGTTCACTTGTTTGCTTTTTTTAAAAACCCGGTTTCTCTGTATAGCCTTGGCTGTCCTGGAACTCACTCCATAGACCAGACTGGTCTTATACTTAAAGAGATTCAGCTGATCTGACTCCACTTGTATATCTATTATAATTATTTTTATTAGAAGGTATGCTTAAAGCTTCTGTTTTAACCTTTTGTACTAAAATATAAGGCACGTATATAGTACTGTTACTGTATTAAAGTACTTTTAACTTGAAAACTTATCTTTCTTTACTAATGGGGTTTATATGTTGATATTAAAAATGAACATCCTCTCATCAACTTGAAGGACTTTTAGTGTTGTGTAGTAAGATGGGTCTAGATTTAAATTCCTTAGAGTCTGTTAGCTTGTAAATTCCTTTATTTATTTCTATTTCTGACAGAAATGTAATCCAGTAAAGTACTCTTTATCATTTTTTTTTTCTTTTTAGCAGTTCTCTCCTGGACTGCAATGGAGGGGACAGGGATTGACATAATATATTGATAGTATAATGGCAGCTCTTCTACACTACACCTCTCCTCTAGCTTTTCAAATAATGTTATGTGTTTCATCACATTTGTGTGTGTTTGTGTGTGTGTGTGTGTGTGTGTGTGTGTGTGTGTGTGTGTGTATGTGTGTAGGTATGAGTGCTTGTTGGCTCTCATTTATCCCCCACTGCTCTCCCCTGTTGTTCAGTTCCACCACCACTTAAATAGACGCCACTCTGTTTCTAAGCCATAAATATTCTTTCCCACTCTACCTCCTTTGCTCTCATGCTTTTCTGCTACTTCTAAAAGTCTTTGGTCCTTGGCTTTGGATAATTATATTTAAAATATCTCTACAATTTTCTCTTTATGTTCAACCTACTTGTAGATTTTTTTGTGTTCAACATACTTGTAGACTTATGCATTGAAATGCCCACATCTCTGCACAGGTTTGATCTGTTGGCAGTCGTTATTTCTTTATATAAGTCTTCTTCCCTTCCCTCTAAATATTATATCAATGCCCTTGTCATTGTTTCTTTCTGTTGCTGTGATAAGATAGCATAATCAACTTAGAAAAGAGTTTATGGAGTCTCAGAGATTCAGAGGGTGAGTCTGATATCAATGGCAAGGAACTTAGCATCAGGCAGATTTTCTGCTTGATCTAATCTACTTTTAATTCTCCTTATTCTTTATTTTATTTTTTGTTACATTCAACTAAATAAATGTGTTTCTTTTTAACAGTGTGTATCTTTGTTGCACACATATACGCACATGTGTGTGCATGCAAATACAGAGTCATGTGTGCATTATTCTATTGACTTCATCGAGTTTTTATCTGTGCATTCTTTCATATCACTGAACTGCCATAAGGTTAATTGCTTAATTACTTTTTGTGCCAAGTAAGTCTTTGTTTTAGTTAGATTCATTAATGGACAATAGATTTGGTCCTTCTCTTGTGCTACTGTTTTCCCCTGAAATTCATTCTTTATTCTGAGTATCTCACAGTGCTGCACGTATTTAGAGATAAACAGTAACAGTACTTGCATTCTAGCGCTGATAACTTAATCTGTCAGCTGGATTATGAGGCCCATCAGACTTCTTGTTAGATATGCATGTTTTGCCACTCATGTTCTTTCTTCAGAAGAAGGTTTTAAGGTGGTTTGTCTCCAGCTTGGACATGCCGAAGCTAAAAGTTTTCTCTTTGATTTCCTTAGAGTCTACCTCAATTGCAGTTGTCCATACCTTCTCAATGTCCTTCAGCGTCAAATTAACTAAGTCTGTGTGCTTTTGAGAGCTAATACAAAGGCTCATATTTGCCATTAAGGGGGATAGTCCTCATTAGAGGTCTATTAAAGATTACTCAGTGTGTTTGCAGTAAGAAATTTGATGGCAGAGAAAAATAAAAGCAGTTGCCTCCAATAATTGTTATCCAAAAATAATTCATGGTTCTTTCAAGTGGAAAAAGAAATGTTGACTCTCAAATGCAGACCAGGTTGTGGACAGCTTGACAAATTAGCTAAATTGATTATTTTCAATACACAGACAAAAACAACATAAACATAGTTGAGACAGTGTCCTTATGGTATGGTGGGGCATCTTTAAGCTATATGTACAGGAGTGACATAGCTGATTTTTGGGATAGATATATTCCCAATTTTCTCAGGAACTGAAAAATTGATTTCCAGAGTTGTTGTACAAGTCTGCCCTCCAACCAACAATGGAGGAGTGTTCTGCTTGCTCTACATCCTTGCCAGCATGAGCTATCTCTTGAGTTTTGATGTCAGCCATTCTGATGGGTGTAAAATGTAACCTCAGAGTTATTTTGATTTGCATTTTGCTGGTGAATAAGGGCATTGAACATTTTTTTAAGTACTTTTCAGCCATTAGAAATTGCTCTGCTGAGAATTAGTTCTTTTTTCAATTTTTAAAAGTGGTTTATCTGGTTAGGTGCTATCTAATTTCTTGATTTCTTTATATATTTTGCATATTAGTCCTCTGTCAGATGTAAGGTTGATGAAGATCTTTTCTCATATGCTAGGCTGACATTTTTGTCCTATGGGTTGTGTCTTTTGCTTTTCAGAAGCTTTTCAGTTTGATCTGGTCTCATTTACTAATTGTTGATGTGCTCAGGAATTTGTCTCTTATGCCAATGTGTTCAGGGCAGTTTTCCACTTTCTCTTCTACTAGATTTAGTGTGTCTACTTTTATGTTGAGGTCTTTGATCCACTTGCACTTGAGTTTTATGCAGGGTGATAAATATGGGTCTATTTGCACTCTTCTACATGCAGATATCTAGTTAGACCATAACAATTTGTTGAAGATGTTTTCTTTTTCTGTTGCATTGTTTTGGCTTAGACTGAACCAACAATCAAAGAGTATACAGGGGCTAGACCTAGTCCCCCTACACATTTGTATCAAATGTGCAACTTGGTCTTCATGTGGGAACCCTAACAACTAGAGCTGGTGCTGTCTCTGACACTGTTGCCTGTCATTAGATCCCCTTCTCCTAGCTAGACTGCCTAGTAGTGCCTCAATCTAAGAGGATGAACTTAGTCTTGCTACATCCTGATGTCCTAGGGAGGAGTGGTACCCAAAGGGGTCTTCCTGTTCTCTGAGAAGGGGAGGAGGTAATATTAGGAGGGATTTTTGAGGGTGGGACTGGGAGGAGAGGAGGGAGAAGGCTGTGACTGGAATGTAAATAAATAAATAAATAAATAAATAAATAAATAAATAAGAAAGAACCCAGATACAAACATTTTGCTGATTTACAAATTCAAGGAAATCAAACCTGGTTTTCTGAGCCAGAAATGAAATCATATCAACTACCTATTTTTCCATTACTCTGGTTGATCACTTTAAAAGGATCAACAACTTTTTATCTTCTTATATATAGTGGCAACAATGAGCTACCGACATTGTTTATACAAAAGTGTTCCATTGCTGCATAAACATCGGGCATTTTATTTTAGGTGCAAAATGTTTTATTGAAGGAAATAAAGTGATTTTCCGCATCTATGCTGAAAGCTGTGCAAGGCATGTCATACTTGTTCATTTGTCACAAACTACTTTGATTTTATTAGCCAATCAGCCAGGCTGAAATGTAAAAAAAAAAAAAATTAACCATTAAACTCCTTGTAGGAACTTCAGAAAATAAAGGTGTGAGTTATTAAGATTTCTGGGCTTAAAGCATCCATTATGCCCCCCCTCACATTGAAGGCACAATTTTCTGGAATGCGGTAATCTTCACACAAATGCACATGACATTACACCAAAAGCATAAAACTCACATGCTATTTACATAGTTAAGGAGCTTTCGTTTTCCTGCTGTCCTGGAAGTAGGTATCTCATATCGATGGTAACTGTATTCCTGAAAATTTGCTTAAAATCCAATTTATGGCAAATGTTACAGTGTGACCCCAGGGTGATTCTGTCATGAGAACCATTTGGTTATCTTATGTATCACATGTATTGGTAGAATACTGGAACTCTTCCCATACTGGTAAAAATCTACTTAGGTAGGGTTCAGCTCAAGGTTCAGGAATTGAGAAGGGATACTTACTAAACCATTTTGATGCCAAAGCACTTATTAAGCAGTCTAAATATCAATTTCTGATGGGTCTCAGTGTTCTCCTAGCAAAATAAAAGAATAAAAGTATGGTATTTATTTCTTATTTTCTCATATATATATATAGTGTGTGTGTGTGTGTTAGTGTGTGTATGTGTCTGTGTGTGTGTATGTGTGTATATGATGCCTATGTGTATACACAAGTGTGTAGTTGCTACAGTGAATGCGTAGAGGTCAAACACATAACTTTGGTCATCAATCTTGCTTTCTACCCTATTTGAGGCATGGTATCTTTACTTGCTATTGCAAATTCCAGGCCAGCTATCCCTGTAGCTTCCAATACGTCCCTGACTCTGCCTCCTAACACTTGTTGTTTATGAATACTCTGATCAAGGTTAATACTATGTGTAAACTTTACATGGCTTCTGGACATTCTAGCTGAGGTTGTCATAAATGTGTGGGAAGCACTTTACACACTGTTTCTCTATTCTAGTGGTATTTCCTAACAAAACAAAGCCTTTTAAAATTAAAATAATAATTTATTATTTGAAAAACAATGTATGTTAAATGGACATGTCACCAATGACCTCTGTGAAAAGAATACAACTATATATCTAACCCTCCAATTTAAAAAGAAAATGATATTTAAATTGATTTCTCTAATTGTGGCTGAAAGGCAAAATAGATGAAGGGTAAAAGATAGACACTCAGGATGAGATAATGTATGAGCTGTATATACTGAGAATTCAATGAGTTTAGGAAGAATAAATGTCATTTGGTTGATCTATTTGATTGGTATTGGTGGTAGTTGTTAGTGGTGGTGATATGTTTGTTTTTGAGACGGGGTCTTAAGTTACAGCTCAGGCTGACTTTGAATTATAGAGCATCCTGTCTTTGCCGTGGTATTGGGAGTGAAAGTGTGAGTCACCATTTCTGCCTCTTAACTCATCTATTTTGCACATCTACAGCATGTCTGTAGCATGTCTCTTCATAATTCCTGTCTTGGGAGATTGCCTTTTTATGATGCTTTCTTGAAGTAGATGATGTTTAGTTATATAATTATACCTTCTCGATATGTGAAAAGGCTAATTTTCTTTGTATATTAATCCAAAGTTTGTATTTGATGACCCTCTCAATTCTTCTTCATTGTTTTGTGACATTTGTCATGTAAAAAGTGGCTAACATACAGTTCTAAACAAATAGTCCTTGATAAAACAATTCGCTGATACAGTTGATTCAAAAGTTCATATGCAAGAATGGCCTATGCTCAATAGAATCTGTCTGTAGTATATGTCACTACATTCCGAAAACTTGAGCCTTTGCCAATGCACTTGATTCATTGTGATGTTTGTGTAGGAGGAGTCTAGCCATTTGAAAAACCCTCTGGCACAGACACCACACATTGTAGAGGAAATAACACAGGAGGAAATAACTTGGCTCAGCAGCAGGATTTCTGGGCTGTGACTCTTTATTTGGATTAGCATAGAAGTATGTTAGCCAATATAACTGACTGATCATCATGGTCTCCAAAAAACCAATTAGCTGATATTTCATAAGGCAGGAAGCCAAAGAATCTTAGGCTCTCCGGAGGAAAGTAAAGACTGACCAATTAAAAAATAAAATAAAAGGCAGTAGAACCAAAGGCTAACAGGCACATTTTTTTCTCTTTCAAGGATTCGTACCTTTATGTATTTATGTTTGCATAGACATGCAGAAATAAAGGTTGCTAACTTGAGATTACTTGTGCTTCTATTTTTGGTAATAAAGAATACTAGGCTGCATTTTCCCTGCCAAATGTGTCTTTACTGTTTTACAGAGCTGCCCTTCTCCTCCTCCTCCTCCTCCTCCTCCTCCTCCTCCTCCTCCTCCTCCTCCTCCTCCTCTTCCTCCTCCTCCTCCTCCTTCTGCCTAGAATAGATTTTGGACTTATGCATGAAAAATAAAAAAGCTTTATAATATCTGGTCATTGAGTTTGGAAAATCTTGTATTTCGATAATTTTGTTCCAATTATGAATGTTCTAAGCATCGTGTTTTGTATTACTAATATTCCCAGAGAGAAGATAGTATTAAATAAAAATGACAGGTCTGGGATTAACTCCTGTTTCTGCCTTTTATTTATTCGGGAATT
>NC_046154.1:93542398-93553809 GCF_011064425.1 Rattus rattus
TAGAGAGAGAAAGAAAGAGATAGGAAAGAGAGAAAAGAGAAAGAGAAAAAGAAAGAGAAAGAGAAAAAGAAAAAGAGAAAGAGAGAACAGAAAGAAAGAGAAAGAAAGAGAGAGAGAAAGAGAGAGAGAGAGAGAGAGAGAGAAGAAAAAAAAAAGTAGAAAAAGAAAGAGAAAGAGAAAAGAAAGAGAAAAGAGAGAGAGAGAGAGAGGAGAGAGGACAGACAGACAGACAGACAGACAGACATAGGGATAGACAGATAACCATCCCATCTAGACCAGAAGTACAAAGAACCCAGCACTTTCTTGGATCCAACCATGACCCTCGTTTAAAAGAGGTATTCCTCCTCCAGACTTTGGTGGTGCATGCCTCACATTATGGAGAAGCTGGGCTGTATTTCCTCCCACTCTCCCACCTCCTGACATGCCTCTTCCTCTCTGCTTGCCTCTTCCTCTCTTTGCTCTCTCACCCCCTCCTCCTCCTTTTTCCTCCCTTCTTTCCCATTCAACTGCACCCCTTCATCCCCCTCTCTGTCCTCCTCCTTCCTTCTCCTCCTCTTTCTCATCTAATCCTGCAATCTGTCTCTGGCACAGATTCCTAAAGTACAAGACTTGGTGTAATTACATGTTGAGGAATTATTCTACATTCTGCCATTGGTTTCTTTCCTCATCATAGATGTCCTCAACACAATTTGCTTGTGACATGCTGACACACACACCCACTGTGCCAAATAGTCTAGTGAAGGACAGAACATGTGGGTTCTATGTCCAGTCATTTGGGGAACTATTAAAATATTCTTGACAGAAATGCTTCCAGAGTAGATAGTCCATACCCCAAAACCAGTGTCCCTAAATCCTGTTCTTTCCTCCCATGCCTCCTACAGAAAGTTTTAAGCTCTCAACGTGTATAGTTTTTCGTTTTGAGCGATTACGGCCATTCTGCATCTTCAGGTTAAGCTTTTGATCTATGTTGTATCTTTTATAAGATAGTAGGTTGATGGGGAAAGATAAAGAAAGGAGTGTATATAGGGAGTAAGGGATAGGTAGAGAGAGAAACTGATTAGACGCATTTCCAGGTTATGTTAGGTATTAATGATCATCCACGAGTATATTTATTCCAGTTTTATTCATATTAAGCAAACTTTGGAAAGTCATGGACTGTTGCCTTTCTTCTAGTTCTGCATACACCCAACAGACTTCCGATGCAGTTTTCATATTAGACCAACAACTGTCTGAAGTATTTTCTAATATATGACCAAACAACATGACCGAAGGGGTAATCATTTTTTAAAGGGTTTATTTAATTAAACTTATATTCCAGAAGTCCATGGTGGCAGGTAACAGCCGAGGTTCACATCTGCTCCAAAAGTAGAAGGTAAAGAGAGTTCACTGAAACGGCCTAAGTCTTTGAACTTCAGTGCCTGCCCTCGGGCACACATCACTTAATAAAAGCTAACTCTTCTAATCCTTCCCCCAAACAGTTCCCACCTAACTGCTTATCCAGTAAAATTGAATATGAAAGTCTTGGGATCCATTTACCACCGCAAGAGTATACCTAAAAAGAATTATGTTGAAAAATAACAGTGGAGCAGCAAAACTTGAGGATCACAAGAGACTGCTATCGCGAAGAACTAGTGTTCCTGGGAATGCAGTTAGGCACTCTGGATTGGGGCAGGTGCTGGTATTCACCCAAGCTTCTGGGAAAGGTAGGCGGGGGAAAGGCGGGTCAACATGTTTTTTCCCGTTATGACACTACCTTATAATTCAAATCTCTTGCTGGAAGAAGGCCTATTTTAGATCATGTTCTCAGCAGATAACGTATCACAGGGAAGATATAAAGCAGGCAAAGGGCAAGAAGAAGTGGTTAGGTGAAGAAAGAGGCTGGATCATCACATTTTAAGAAGGAAAAGGAGGAGGAGGAGGAGGAGGAGGAGGAGGAGGAGGAGGAGAAGGAGAGGAGAAGCTAGGAATAGGTGAATTTGGGCCTTGTTTATATTTACATATGTATTACTTGCATGGTTTTAAGATAAAAAAGTGGATGTAAAGAATTGTTGTTTAAATCTCTAGTTTAATTAAATTCTCCTGTATCAGTAAAATTCTGTGATTTTTCTTCAATGAAATAGCTTACCAAATCAAACAAGCTGTGGTGTAGAGAGAAAGTTCGGATTCCAATAAACTTAAGACATGTACCTGATTTACTTAATTCATCTTCATTTGGTATACACTAAGATCATAGCTTAGTGCTAAGTGAATAAGCAATAATCTCCTGCATCTGTGGGTGGATCACGCCGACAGATCACTCACATGATAATCTCCTATTGATCCTCAAACCCAGTAAGATTGCTCCACCCAGTGGATTAACAGCCGCTTTCAAATGCTTGTCTGGAAATACCACAGAAGTCAACACAGCCTTTGGAGAAACAGAATGAGTGGTGGCATTAAATTAGATAAAGAAGTTTTAGCAGATTCTGAGGGCAATATCTGATCACAAAGCAAACAGTGCTCATGTATTGGGGAATGATATTTGAAGACCTCTCAAAAGAAAGAGAAACCTGTGTGTGTGTGTGTGTAAACAGGTGTGTGTGTGTGTGTGTGTAAAGTGTGTCTTATTGTACCAGCTCACAGGATTATCGTCCCATGATCTTCAAGCAGTTGTAGACTTCAGGAGCAGGGTTAGTCTTGAATCCAATTGAATCTCAGATTAGGACCAGGCTTGTCAAAAAGATAAGCTGAGGTATTCGTGAGACTGAGAGGAGGAAGACGTTCTTCTCGCACTTCTGCACATGTAGTGGGTTTAATGAATAAATAGGAAGGACAGGACAGGACAGGGGAAGATAGGGGAGGGGAGGGGGGAGGGAGGGGAGGAGAGGAGAGGAGAGAGAGGAGAGGAGAGAGAGAGAGGAGAGGAGAGGAGAGGAGAGGAGAGAGGAAAATGTCCTCCATCCCTTTGCAGTGAGATTCATGAGAAACCAACAGGCTCTTTCAACCTACTGCCCTTATTTCTGCAGCAGGTGATCAACCTGCACTAATCCTTAGCATGTACCCAAGGGACCACACGCATTGTGGTACACCATGTTCACTGCTGCAGTGTTCACACTAACCAAGGCGGAGAACCAGCCTAGATGCCCATCAACTCATAGAGGGGCAAAGAGCATGTACTATATGCTTATGGTGTGATCCACTTTCAGGTATAAAAATGAAAAACATGATATTTTCGTAGAAAAAAAATAAACCGGAAGAAACTGAAAGACCATTATGTTAGGGCAAATTATAAAAACTAGACTCAAAAAGGCAAATAATAATGCATGTTTCTTCTCAGACAAAGGTCTAGATTTAATACTGAATGTTGGGGTGGGGATGGGGTCGTAAAAGCAGGAGGGACTAGGGGAGAGGGGCAAGAGATCTTAAGGGAAGACAGGTGAACGAGACGGTAATAGAATGCATATACCATGAATTCAGTAGGACGACTGTCTGGGGAGAGGGATGGGACTAGCAAGAGGTAGAAATGGGGAAGGGCCAGGGCAGCGGGAGACAGGCATAAGTAAGGACGGAAAGTGCGACAATCCGCCTGAAGACACCATAATGAGTCGCGTTGGATCTTATGCCACCAAGTTAAAAGGAATTGTGACTCTGGTGGCTCTAGAACGACCAAAATACCTGACGCCATTTAAATCTTTATCCACGTGATGGCATACGGCTCATCCCAATCCAGAATATTGCAAAGCATCCAGAAGAGACAATCCATTGTGTGTCCTGCTTGATCCACAGGGATTCTCCTCTATCTCATCCTAGGACATGGGTCACCAAACTGAAGCCTCTGAGACAAATTCAGCACATTGCTTTTAGGGGCAAAGTTTTAAAACACAGCCATGCCCATCTATTTACTGCCCCTAGTTGCTTCTGTAGGACGGAAAACATGGTTGTTAACCTCCCTTTTAGAAGACAACATTCTTCTGGTCGGGATGATGCAATGCCTATAATCTCAGCACTCTAGAGGCAGAGGCAGGAGGATGACCAGAAGTTCAAACAACCAAACACAATAGAAGATAATGATATAAATACCAGTAAACGGTAATTTGCAGAAACAGGCAACTTGTGGTGACCCCCATAATATAGTAAGACTGCTATTGGCTGCTCACATGTCACCAAGAACCAACCTGCTGTGCAGTCCTGTCAGAGCTGAGAGGTAGTGGTCCATGGGATAGGAGAACCACATGTCCTCTGCATAGATTTCTGAGCTTCACTTGAAAAACAATCTACTTGAGATGACCAGGGGCTAAGTTTCTGCCCAGTTTTTAAAAAGTGGTTTCTGTCCATACCACCCAGAATGTACTTACTTGTCAACAAAACAAAAAAAAAACCTTTGAAGACCAGAATGTGTTTTGCTGAGAACATTGCTGTTCTGGTTTGACTGAGAAGCCACTGTTGAAGAGCCAAAGCAAAGCCTTCTTCCAGGAAGGGTGCTTCCTGATGGGCATTTGGTCACAGCTCCGATGGTGGTCACAGTGGCAGATACCGCTGCCATACTCAGAAAATGTTTCAGGGGGAAAGAACACACAGACTCCAGGAGGGGTACTGGGTGCCTCTCTACTCTACAACTACCTAGGGCAGAGTGTCAGGGAAAATGAATGAATGATTCTAAAGATGTTTCTGGTTAAAGAGTGTTGAAGTTTATCATACTTTTTATTTTTTTTTCACATTTTTTTTTATTAACTTGAATATTATTCCCTTTCCCTTTCCCGGTTTCCGGGCAAACATCCCCTCCCCCCCCTTCCTTATGGGTGTTCCCTCCTGACCCTCCCCCATTGCCGCCCCCCAACAGTCTAGTTCACTGGGGGTTCAGTATTAGCAGGACCCAGGGCTTCCCCTTCCACTGGTGCTCTTACTAGGATATTCATTGCTACCTATGAGGTCAGAGTCCAGGGTCAGTCCATGTATAGTCTTTAGGTAGTGGCTTAGTCCCTGGAAGCTCTGGTGGCTTGTCATTGTTGTACATATAGGGTCTCGAGCCCCTTCAAGCTCTTCCAGTTCTTTCTCTGATTCCTTCAACGGGGGTCCTATTCTCAGTTCAGAGGTTTGCTGCTGACATTCGCCTCTGTATTTGCTGTATTCTGGCTGTGTCTCTCAGGAGCGATCTACACTTCTGCACTTCTTTGCTTCATCCATCTTGTCTAATTGGGTGGCTGTATATATATGGGCCACATGTGGGGCAGGCTCTGAATGGATGTTCCTTCAGTCTCTGTTTTAATCTTTGCCTCTCTCTTCCCTGCCAAGGGTATTCTTGTTCCCCTTTTAAAGAAGGAGTGAAGCATTCACATTTTGATCCTCCGTCTTGAGTTTCATTTGTTCTAGACATCTAGGGTAATTCAGGCATTTGGGCTAATAGCCACTTATCAATGAGTGCATACCATGTATGTCTTTCTGTGATTGGGTTAGCTCACTCAGGATGATATTTTCCAGTTCCAACCATTTGCCTACAAATTTCATAAACTCGTTGTTTTTGATAGCTGAGTAATATTCCATTGTGTAGATATACCACATTTTCTGTATCCATTCCTCTGTTGAAGGGCATCTGGGTTCTTTCCAGCTTCTGGCTATTATAAATAAGGCTGCGATGAACATAGTGGAGCACGTGTCTTTTTTATATGTTGGGGCATCTTTTGGGTATATGCCCAAGAGAGGGATAGCTGGATCCTCAGGCAGTTTAATGTCCAATTTTCTGAGGAACCTCCAGACTGATTTCCAGAATGGTTGTACCAGTCTGCAATCCCACCAACAATGGAGGAGTGTTCCTCTTTCTCCACATCCTCGCCAGCATTTGCTGTCACCTGAGTTTTTGATCTTAGCCATTCTCACTGGTGTGAGGTGAAATCTCAGGTTGTTTTGATTTGCATTTCCTGATGACTAAAGATGTTGAACATTTCTTTTTAGGTGTTTCTCAGCCATTCGCCATTCCTCAGCGCTGAATTCTTTGTTTAGCTCTGGACCCCATTTTTTTTAATAGGGTTATTTGTCTCCCCGCGTCTAACTTTTTGAGTTCTTTTTTGTATATTTTGGATATAAGGCTCTATCTGTTGTAGGATTGGTAAAGATCTTTTCCCAATCTGTTGGTTGCCGCTTTGTCCTAACCACAGTGTCCTTTGCCTTACAGAAGCTTTGCAGTTTTATGAGATCCCATTTGTTTCGATTCTTGATCTTAGAGCATACGCCATTGGTGTTTTGTTCAGGAAATTTTTCCAGTGCCCATGTGTTCCAGATGCTTCCCTAGTTTTTCTTCTATTAGTTTGAGGTGTCTGGTTTGATGTGGAGGTCCTTGATCCACTTGGACTTAAGCTTTGTACAGGGTGATAAGCATGGATCGATCTGCATTCTTCTACATGTTGACCTCCAGTTGAACCAGCACCATTTGCTGAAAATGCTATCTTTTTTTCCATTGGATGGATTTGGCCCTTTGTCAAAAAATCAAGTGACCATAGGTGTGTGGGTTCATTTCTGGGTCTTCAATTCTGTTCCATTGGTCTATCTGTCTGTCTCTGTACCAATACCATGCAGTTTTTATCACTATTGCTCTGTAATACTGCTTGAGTTCAGGGATAGTGATTCCCCTGAAGTCCTTTTTTATTGTTGAGGATAGTTTTAGCTATCCTGGGTTTTTTGTTATTCCAGATGAATTTGCAAATTGTTCTGTCTAACTCTTTTGAAGAATTGGATTGGTATTTTGATGGGGATTGCATTGAATCTGTAGATCGCTTTTTGGTAAAATGGCCATTTTTACTATATTAATCCTGCCAATCCATGAGCATGGGAGATCTTTCCACCTTCTGAGGTCTTCTTCAATTTCTTTCTTCAGTGTCTTGAAGTTCTTATTGTACAGATCTTTTACTTGCTTGGTTAAAGTCACACCGAGGTATTTTTATATTATTTGGGTCTATTATGAAGGGTGTCGCTTCCTAATTTCTTTCTCGGCTTGTTTCTTTTTGTGTAGAGGAAGGCTACTGATTTATTTGAGTTAATTTTATACCCAGCCACTTTGCTGAAGTTGTTTATCAGCTTTAGTAGTTCTCTGGTGGAACTTTTTTGGCATCACTTAAATATACTATCATATCATCTGCAAATAGTGATATTTTGACTTCTTCTTTTCCGATCTGTATCCCCTTGATCTCCTTTTGTTGTCTGATTGCTCTGGCTAGAACTTCAAGAACTATATTGAATAAGTAGGGAGAGAGTGGGCAGCCTTGTCTAGTCCCTGATTTTAGTGGGATTGCTTCAAGTTTCTCTCCATTTAGTTTAATGTTAGCAACTGGTTTGCTGTATATGGCTTTTACTATGTTTAGGTATGGGCCTTGTATTCCTATTCTTTCCAGGACTTTTATCATGAAGGGGTGTTGAATTTTGTCAAATGCTTTCTCAGCATCTAATGAAATGATCATGTGGTTTTGTTCTTTCAGTTTGTTTATATAATGGATCACGTTGATGGTTTTCCTTATATTAAACCATCCCTGCATGCCTGGGATGAAGCCTACTTGATCATGGTGGATGATTGTTTTGATGTGCTCTTGGATTCGGTTTGCCAGAATTTTGTTGAGTATTTTTCCGTCAATGTTCATAAGGGAAATTGGTCTGAAGTTCTCTTTCTTTGTTGGGTCTTTGTGTGGTTTAGGTATAAGAGTAATTGTGGCTTCATAGAAGGAATTCGGTAGTGCTCCATCTGTTTCAATTTTGTGGAATAGTTTGGATAATATTGGTATGAGGTCTTCTATGAAGGTCTGATAGAATTCTGCACTAACCCCGTCTGGACCTGGGCTCTTTTTGGTTGGGAGGCCTTTAATGACTGCTTCTATTTCCTTAGGAGTTATGGGGTTGTTTAACTGGTTTATCTGTTCCTGATTTAACTTCGGTACTGGTATCTGTCTAGGAAATTGTCCATTTCCTGTAGATTTTCAAGTTTTGTTGAATATAGGCTTTTATAGTAAGATCTGATGATTTTTTGAATTTCCTCTGAATCTGTAGTTATGTCTCCCTTTTCATTTCTGATTTTGTTAATTTGGACACACTCTCTGTGTCCTCTCGTTAGTCTGGCTAGGGGTTTATCTATCTTGTTGATTTTCTCAAAGAACCAACTTTTGGTTCTGTTGATTCTTTCTATGGTCCTTTTTGTTTCTACTTGGTTGATTTCAGCTCTGAGTTTGATTATTTCCTGCCTTCTACTCTTCCTGGGTGTATTTGCTTCTTTTTGTTCTAGAGCTTTTATGTGTGCTGTCAAGCTGCTGACATATGCTCTTTCCTGTTTCTTTCTGCAGGCACTCAGCGCTATGAGTTTTCCTCTTAGCACAGCTTTCATTGTGTCCCATAAGTTTGGGTATGTTGTACCTTCATTTTCATTAAATTCTAAAAAGTTTTTAATTTCTTTCTTTATTTCTTCCTTGACCAGGTTATCATTGAGTAGAGCATTGTTCAGTTTCCACGATATGTGGGCATTCTTCCTTATTGTTATTGAAGACCAGCTTTAGGCCGGGTGGTCCGATAGCACGATGGGATTATTTCTATCTTTCTGTATCTGTTGAGGCCTGTTTTTTGACCAATTATATGGTCAATTTTGGAGAAAGTACCATGAGGAGCTGAGAAGAAGGTATATCCTTTTGCTTTTAGGGTAGAACGCTCTATAAATATCCGTTAAGTCCATTTGGCTCATGACTTCTTTAGTCTGTCTACGCCTCTGTTTAATTTCTGTTTCCATGATCTGTCCATTGATGAGAGTGGGGTGTTGAAATCTCCTACTATTATTGTGTGAGGTGCAATGTGTTTTGAGCTTTAGTAAGGTTTCTTTTTACGTATGTAGGTGCCCTTGTATTTGGGGCATAGATATTTAGGATTGAGAGTTCATCTTGGTGGATTTTTTCCTTTGATGAATATAAAGTGTCCTTCCTTATCTTTTTTTTGATGACTTTTAGTTGAAATTGATTTTATTTGATATTAGAATGGCTACTCCAGCTTGCTTTTCTGACCATTTGCTTGGAAAGTTGTTTCCCAGCCTTTCACTCTGAGGTAGTGTCTGTCTTTGTCTCTGAGGTGTGTTTCCTGTAGGCAGCAGAATGCAGGGTCCTCGTGCTATGTATCCAGTTTGTTAATCTATGTCTTTTTATTGGGGAGTTGAGGCCATTGATGTTGAGAGATATTAAGGAATAGTGATTATTGCTTCCTGTTATATTCATATTTGGATGTGAGGTTGTGTTTGTGTGCTTTTCTTCTTTTTGTTTTGTTGCCAAGACGATTAGATTCTTGCCTCTTCTTGGGTATAGCTTGCCTCCTTATGTTGGGCTTTTACCATTTATTATCCTTTTGTAGTGCTGGATTTGTAGAAAGATATTGTGTAAATTTGGTTTTGTCATGGAATATCTTGGTTTCTCCATCTATGTTAATTGAGAGTTTTGCAGGATACAGTAGCCTGGGCTGGCATTTGTGTTCTCTTAGGGTCTGTATGACATCAGTCCAGGATCTTCTGGCCTTCATAGTTTCTAAGCTAGAAGTCAGGTGTGATTCTGATAGGTCTGCCTTTATATGTTACTTGACCTTTTTCTTTACTGCTTTTAATATTCTTTTTTTATTTTGAGCGCTTAGTGTTTTGACTATTATGTGACGGAGGTGTTTTTTTCTGGTCCAATCTATTTGGAGTTCTGTAGGCTTTTGTATGCTTATGGGCATCTTTTTTTTAGGTTAGGAAGTTTTCTTCATGATTTTGTTGAAGATATTTACTGGTCCTTTGAGCTGGGAGTCTTCACTCTTCTATACCTATTATCCTTAGGTTTGATCTTCTCATTGAGTCCTGGATTTCTGTATGTTTTGGACCAGTAGCTTTTTTCCGCTTTACATTATCTTTGACAGTTGAGTCAATGATTTCTATGGAATCTTCTGCTCCTGAGATTCTCTCTTCCATCTCTTGTATTCTGTTGGTGAAGCTTGTATCTACAGCCCTTGTCTCTTCTTTTGGTTTTCTATATCCAGGGTTATTTCCATGTGTTCTTTCTTGATTGCTTCTATTTCCAGTTTTAATTCCTTCAACTGTTTGTTTGTGTTTTCCTGAATTCTTTTCAGGGATTTTTTATGCATTCCTCTCTGTAGGCTTACTTGTTCTCTAAGGAGTTCTTCACGCCTTTCTTGAAGTCCTCCAGCATCATGATCAAATCTGATTTTGAAACTAGATCTTGCTTTTCTGGTGTGTTTGGATATTCCATGTTTGTTTTGGTGGGAGTATTGGGCTCCGATGATGCCATGTAGTCTTGGTTTCTGTTGCTTGTGTTCCTGTGCTTGCCTCTCGCCATCAGATTATCTCTAGTGTTACTTTGTTCTGCTAATTCTGACAGTGGCTAGACTGTCCTATAAGCCTGTGTGTCAGGAGTGCTGTAGACCTGTTTTACTGTTTTCTTTCAGCCAGTTATGGGGACAGAGTGTTCTGCTTTCGTGTGTGTAGTTTTGTCCCTCTACAGGTCTTCAGCTGTTCCTGTGGGCCTGTGTCTTGAGTTCACCAGGCAGGTCACTTGCAGCAGAAAAGTTGGTCTTACCTGTGGTCCCGAGGTTTGAGTTCGCTCGCGGGGTGCTGCCCACGGGCTCTCCGCGGTGGCAGCAACCGGGAAGATCTGCGCCGCCTCTTCCGGGAGCCTCCGTGCACCAGGGTTCCAGATGGCCTCCGTGTTTTCCTCTGAATCAGCAATGTGTAGAGAGCAGTCTCTTCTGGTTTCGAGGCGGTCTGCCTCTCTGAAGGTTTAGCCTCCCTCCCACGGGATTTGGGGTGCAGAGAACTGTTTATCCGGGTCTGTTTCCTTCAGGTTCCGGGCGGTGTCTCAGGCAGGGCTCCTGCCTCACCTGGGCCCTCTCCCACGGGAGCCCAGAGGCCTTATACAGTTTCCTCTTGGGCCAGGGATGTGGGCAGGGGTGGGCAGTGTTGGTGGTCTCTTCTGCTCTGCAGCCTCAGGAGTGCCCACCTGACCAGGCGGTAAGGTATCTCTCCCACGGGCTCTGGGAGCAGAGAGCTGCTGCGGCCGGGATCCGCGGGTGGGGACTTCCAAACACAGGACGGCCTGGTCCTAGAGGGATTCTGCCTCTGTTGTCCCGATTCCACCCGGCAAGTCACTTGCAGCAGATAAGTTAGTCTTACTCTTGGTCCCGAGGCTCGAGTTCGCCAAGGGTTCTGCCCACGGGCTCTCCAAGGTGGCAGCGACCAGGAAGATCTGGCGCCGCCTCTTCCGGGAGCCTCCAGGCACCAGGGTTCCAGATGGCCTCGTGTTTTCCTCTGAATCAGCAATGTGTAGAGAGCAGTCTCTTCTGGTTTCGCAGGCGTGTCTGCCTCTCTGAAGGTTTAGCTCTCCCTCCCACGGGATTTGGGTGCAGAGAACTGTTTTTCTGCTATCTGTACTCCG